>NC_139957.1:7095398-7195398 GCF_963454915.1 Gymnoscopelus microlampas
TGATATGGCATGAGTGTTGTGTTTTGGTTGTTTACTGCAGTAGTACAGCAGTCTCGCGTAGCCATCCAACTGATGCGTCCGGTGGGTGACATCTAGATTTAATGGATGATGGGCTTATGACTGGGTGGAAACGATTCGGAAATAACAGCATCGCAGAGCCAGTGCAAAGACGATCAGGGCGGTCCTTCATATTGGGACGGTATCAGAACAGGACTGGTGTTCAAAGCAGTAGGCATTTGTTAGCACTGGTTTTCTCCACCGTTCCAAACCCAGATTTCCCCTGACATGTCAGTAGGCGGCCGAGATCTCTGGTCGTCTGGCTATGCAAGACTAGCGTTACAGTTAAGTGATGTAATATTTATGAACTTATATGCCTGACTGTTCTAGCAGTTTTATTATTTGCCTTTAACAACTTAGTTATTATATATAGGCGTTGCTGATGATTTTTAATCAAAAATCTCATTGTGTAAATATTTTGTGAAAGCACCTTGTCATCCCAGCAATGCCGTCTCCATATCGATATCGAGGTTTTTGGTCAAAGCTATTGTGATATTTGATTTCTTTCCATATTGCCCAGCCTTGCTCAAAACATTATGGGGCTGGGCTCAGACCAGTAAACTAAAATCTAGCATTTCCATGAATTTAAAATGGCACAGCGCAATTCCTTAGCAGAACATTTTAAGGTAATGATGTTCTTTCTTGAATTCTGCATTCACACTACTGTACAAATACCGCCACTGGAGTTTCTAGCTTGTCCCTCCAGCTTCAGCGATAGCAATCTGTTTCTGTGCTTGCCTGCTGCTGAAGGGACTGTTAACCACTTTCAACCTGGCATCTATATTTTTGGCATGTTTTCATAAAATATCAAATCGTTCAATGTTAAAAGAATACAAAAAATGTTAAATGTTATTTTCCACTGTGACACATTGTGAGCTTGTAGATCGGCTATTTTTGGCAAATGTTTTAAGTTCTGGGGCGAGCCTTCGGCAGAAGAGATTTGGTGTGTAGTAGTGAAAAACGGAGGGGGCCCAGTATAAAGCCCTGGAGGACTCCAGCCGGTCAAATAGGGTTTAAGTGGTTGAGTGGTTAAGAAGAAAAATACATATTTGTAAGGCTATGATATCCCATGGCTATGTCCAGAACGCTCTAAAAGCCTGACATCATGGACCTGCTGTTATGACATGCAGTGGTGGAAAGTAACTAAGTACATTTACTTAAGTACTGTACTTAAGTGCAATTTTGAGGTATTTGTACCTTACTGGAGTATTTCCAATTGTCTATACTTTTACTTCTACTCCACTACATCTCAGAGGCAAATATTGTGCTTTTACTCCACTACAATTATTTGAAAACTTTAGTTACTACTAGTTACTTTTTTGTTTTTGATTATTATTACAAAACATACATTAACCTCTTCAGCCCTATATACATTTCGGGCATTTGAAAATAGCCGATCTACAAGCTCACAATGCGTCGCATTGTGAGCTTGTAGATCTGCTATTTTCAAAAGATTTTTATACATTTTATACATTTGAAAACTTGTGAAATGGGACATTCTGCACAATCAGCACTTTCTACTTTTCTACTTTAAGTATATTTTGATACCAATACCTTTGTACTTTTACTCAAGTCAATTTTGAATTCCGGACTTTTACTCGAATAGAGTATTTCTGCATTGCAGTATTGACACTTTTACTTGAGTAAAAAATGTGAGTACTTTTTCCACCACTGATGACATGCATGGCTCGGAGGGCGGTTCTCCACCATGCATGGATGCATGTTGGCAGGTGACCTCAGACCAATAAAACCCTGGGTTGTGGCGATCTCCGGGGACACTTGTTGTGCTCTTTCGGAGCAAAAAAAGTTCCTCGTGAACCGTGTCGATCGAGCCGGCGGACCTCAGGAGCGAGTCAGAGCGGCGCGTGCGATGCCCTGATCCTCTCTCGAAAATGTCTCCCGTCTTCTTGAGTTTCTCCCGTGTTCTCTCATCTATTTCGGACACGAGGAGGGGAAGCGAAAGCCGCACAATGTGCCCTTGTTTAGGGGACCATACCTCTGAAAAAAAGCTAAACAGTCTTGACAGTGTTTCCTTCATCTCGCCTGCTTAATGTGTGCCATGGTAAAATAAGGCCCGGTAAGTAATCAGGGAGAAAGAGGAGTGGGTACAGGGGGGTATGGAGAAGAGGCAGGAGAGGGCTAAGAACAGGGGAGAAAGGAATGTATACAGCAATAGGCTGGCTAAGCTGTAAAAACTGAAACCCGAGCGTCTCCACCGGATCACATATCAAGGAAAGTAGAGGGAAATGAAAGCAGAGCGGTTAGAGGGAGAGAGAGAGAGGGAGAGAGAGTGAGGGAGAGAGGGAACAAGGGAGTGGAAAAGTGTGGGCCAGGCAAGGATTGGAGAGGAGAGGCGGGAGAGGGCTCTGCAAAAGGAAACTTGGCTTGTGGATTAGGGAATTTTATCACGGTGTACTGTGACCTACTCTGGTTTCTGGCCACAAGGTATCAAGTTCCCAACCACCATCACCAACACATGCCCTACTGGCCCTGTTTGGATCACACTACTACAGAGAAACATGGGATAGACAGGTTGTTGTTGTATAGGGCAGTGGTTCTCAAACTATTTCATGTCAAGGACCCCCCCCCAATTGGCACATATTCGCCCGTGGACCCCCATTTGAAAAGATATGCCAAGGGCCCTCATAAGAGAAGATGTTTTATTATTTTATCATTTGAATTACAAGGACCCCCAGTTTGACATGCATTAGGCTACGGACCCCCATTTAAAGGCATTTCTATCTCTGGAACCCCAATTTATATTGTAAAAAGAATGTTAATTTAACTCTGAGAGTGTACAAATGGAACCAAGGGGAAGGAATATGGGTGTGCGAGATGGGAATGGCTGAGGGACATCAGTTTGAGGCTCGGTCCCTATTGTCAAATTCACCACATCATGAGCAACACTACGCTCCTGTTCAATTCACTCAACTCCTGGTACAGAGTGATAACAGCAGAGGTTCTCAAAAATGTGACCTTCTATGTTTAGAATCCTAGTGATCCTGACTGATGTAACACGTTTGATCCCACTTAGTAATTGCTGGATACGGTTGATATAATGGTATCACATTTACTGGAAAGTGTTTAAAGTCCACCTATGTATTTTTTGATTGAGAGTGATCTGTTTCAGGTCAGTCCCACTCAGGATAGTGCTGGAGGTTCACAACAGAGACATCTTGGGGGATTTCCAAGGTGGATGAGTGCACTACAGCCTATACAGTGTATACAATGTAGAGGTCACATAAAAGTCTGCCTATAAATATGGCAGCCTCTCTTAGTTTGATGTCATTACACTTCCCACAATGCTAAGCAAACACATTTCGGAAGCTGTGACTGAAATGATCCGAAATTCTCAGCGTCGATTATTGGTTTTCTTTCAAACCTTTCTGGATCAGGGGGGCCCACTTCAAAATCTCGAAAGTGTTCGCGGCCCACCCATCTGACGGCTTTTAAGTGGTGTTATGTGGTCCGATGGGTGGCACCTTCAGAGCATGTTTATTTTAATGATCAATCAATCGATTGTGGTCCGGCTTGGATCAATGGAATCTATTAGTAAACTTTAGGTTCCTATTCATCGGTATCACAATGACAACTCATTTTTCAAGGTTTGAAAGAAAAATAAATACCACAACACATCTTTTTACATTAATTGTCTTAAATATGAATGTTATCTTGTTAGTTTTTGCCAATATCCTCATGGCCGGGATGCGGTTGGTTGACAGACTAGACTCATGGCACTTTATAAGTTGCTCTGGATAAGAGCGGCTGCTAAATGCCTGCTGGTGAATTGCATAGCAGGACAGAACAGAGGAGTCCAGAGGAGGTAGAGGCTTCCATCCTTATGCACCTGTTCCACTAGTGACCTTCATCACTTTGGACTTCCATGCAGCCAAACTCCATTTTCTTTTTATTATTCCAGTATGTTGCTGTTTAAAACGTCATGTTTCAATGGATGCCACACTGCAAATGATCACGTCATCTATAGCAACACAGAAGCGAGAATAAGGTTGTGGAGTTAGCCTTGATTTATACTTTGTAGCTCGAGAGGTAGAGCGACCGCTTGTCTGCCGCCAGCAGTGTCGCACGGCGAACGCTGATCCACAAGCTCACAGCGCGTCGCGAGCTTGTAGATTGGCTGTTTTTTTCTTCTTCATATAAATCAGGCTTCAGTTGCTAAACAGAAGAATCTGTCTGTGTGAAGCCAGATGAAAAGGCTATAGATCCAGTGTAACATAATGCACATCTGTAGTTGACACTCTGCCTCCTTCGCTACTTCCTCCCCACCTTATCTAGCGCCAAGTGGCTACTTGGTCCCTTTGATGAGCCGCCAAACAGGATTAAATTCCGCTCTCTTTTACCACTCCCTGTTTGTGGAAGTGCTAGGGTGACACAGAGGACATGGTACAAAAAAAGAGAGTACAGTGAGAGACGGATTGGAAAAGCCCGAGAGTTAGAGAGAGACAGAGGAAGCGAGAAATCTTCTTTTTTTTCTCTTTCCTCAATAATCCGTGGAGCGTTCACGCTGGTCCGTCTTCAGAATAGGCTGTGCTCTACAGCTCAACGGAACAAACGGGATTTGCCCTCCAACTCTTGACTCTTTCTCAAGGTTTCATCCTCGCTGAAAGGAAGTTATGTACACTGGCCACAGTTTCGCCCCCAACTTGTGCCAGGTTTTGATTCTGTGTCAGAGCATCCTTGTGGCGCGTCGCTCGCTTTCCGCCGTGAGGCGTAACCACCTGGGATTCTAACCTGAAAACAAAAGTCTCCTGCACCACTCAGTCAAAAGGGATACTCCTTGGCTAAGGGCGATGTTAGGCTGCCCGCATCGGCAGCTTCAAACACCCCCCCACCCCCAAAAATCGTGAAAATCGGTTCCAGACGAGCAACCGATTGATTTAGGCATTTTGCAGATTTAACCTCCTGGATTCAAAGCCGGAACTCCCACTTGTGAAACCGAGGTGATTCCTCACTGGCCAAAAAGAGATATTAGGCTTCTGGGTTTCAGGCAGGCCTATGTACATAGGACTACAATTGAAACAAGTCCCCAGGACCTTTTTGTGTTATCCTTTGAGCCTTAATGTCTGACTGTACCAAATGCTGTTTGCATTTCTGACTTATCAATCAAAAAACACTGTGCCCATAGAGAGGCTTATTTAGCTTTGGGGCATCAAAGCTCAGACTGTAGGCCTTATGTCTGACTAACTTCTCACTTTAGATACATTTTGGTTACAAAAGTGTATCAAATGTGCTTTCAAAAGCCATTCCACAGGTGGAAGTGCCAGCTGCAGTATGCCTGCTCATTAGTGCGCTGATGCATATACGTTGTCCTTCTCATCAAAGCAGTAGTGTTGGTTTAGCTTCACCCTATGGATTGTGCCCTCTATACCTTTCTGCCACTCCTAGCTGTTGACCACATCACCACAGTGGTATTTCATATCAGGCAGATCAATAGCTCCTGTCATTCTTCATTAGTAATGCTAGTAACGCTTTCCTAGCATTTTGAATCAATCCCCTTTTAAGAGTAGCAACACATAACCACGCCAAAAAAAGTTCACTTTTTCAGGGACCAAAAACTCTAGGGCAGTGGTTTTCAAAGTGGGGTCTGGGGAACCCCAGGGGGTTCCAGGGTGTACCCAGCTAAATGATTGATAGTTAGGAACCAAATGGACCCTTAAGCAAGCAAGACACTTAACCCCTAACTGCCTCCCCCACCCCCACCCAACCTGGCGTCCCTGTTTTGGGCACATAGGCAAAAATCTTTCGCAGTCTTCCAGATCTATTAAAGCTCTGTCTATGATGAATCATAAAATAGGGCTTTCATTATGAAAAAATATCATAGAAATATGGCGATACAAGATCTCTGCCAGACAGTGACGAAATGCGAATACATAGCTTGACATTCTGTGTAAAATTGCTTAGGTCCTGAATAACTGGGCTAAGTGGAAATCTGCCTCTGTAAGCTGTATACTGTATACTGTATGTGTATGGTGCCACAGTGTCGCCCCTTGATGATGAGATACTTTTGCCATAATGAAACAAAGAGTGCATTCATGTAGCGTGCAATGGGATATTTACTGAAGCAATGGTACACACAATAACAATTTACAAAGTGTGGTACATCTTCAAGGGACCTCAGGAACTCTGGCCATAAAAGAACCAAATGATGCTCTCCAAGCTAATTTTCTTTCAGAAAAAAAGACATTTGAGAGGATTTTGCTTGGTATTGTACTTGTGTGTGTGTGTGTGTGTGTGTGTGTGTGTGTGTGTGTGCGTGTGTGCGTGCGTGCGTGCGTGCGTGTGTGTGCGCAAGAGAGTACTTGTGTTACCATACTGGAGAGGGCCAAATGTCCCCACAAGTATAATAGAATGTGAGAAATAGACATTGTGAGGACCGTTTTCCTGGTCATGCGGTTATTATGGTTAAAATCGTTTTTTTAAAGATTCAGGTTAGGATTTAGGGCACTTAGCTGTGTGCTGGTGTCAAGCACCGAAAATAGCAGATCTACAAGCTCACAAGCTCGCGTTGCACTAGACTCGTTGTGAGCTTGTAGATCCGCTTGGACAAGTATAGTAATACAAACGTGTCGTGCGTGTGTGTGTGTGTGTGTGTGTGTGTGTGTGTGTGAGCTTTTTGTCTGTATGTAAATTCCCGCTCGTGTCTGCCTTACCCCTCTGTAAGCAATATCCACACAGTGTGCTTTGTGATGGCGCTCTGTTAATTAAAAGTGGTATCAAGTAATTGAGTCGGAGAAACTACCTGTTGTTAGCTGGCTGCGTGCGGCCATGGCTGGACTAAATGGTAACGACATTGAGGGCTCCACGCCAAGTACCTCCAGTAAGAACAGCAGGACATATTGTATCACTGTCTATGATGAGCTCAGCATGGAGGAGAGCCATTAGCTCGCTACCACTGATAATTACAATTCTATTGTATTTCTGTTCTATTCAAAGCATCCACTTTATCATTATATTATTCATATTTCTTTTTTAATTTGTAGGCTTGTATTTACATGGATGTCATGTCTGATTTATTAGGAACTGTTCATGAAAAAAAAAAAAAAAAAAAAAAAATATATATATATATATATATATATATATATATATATATATATATATACATATATATATATATATATATATATATATATATATATATATATACTCCTGGGGCTCCAGTGTGACCACTTGAGCAGCAATCAGCTGGGTGAAGCTGAAAACTGAATTTTCCCTGTGGGATCAAATAGGTCCGACTGTTTTCTATAGAAAGAATGACTAGAAAGATTAGAGAGAGACAAGAGACAGGTGTCATGTCAGGTCATTGTAATAGGTTAAACAAGATCTAAAGCTGCATTTATTTTGCATCTATTTTCTCCTATATTTATGTTCACATGCATGCACACACGTGCGTGTGTGTGTGTGTGTGTGTGTGTGTGTGTGTGTGTGTGTGTGTGTGTGTGTGTGTGTGTGTGTGTGTGTGTGTGTGTGTGTGTGTGTGTGTGTGTGTGTGTGTGTGTGTGTGTGTGTGTGTGTGTGTGTGTGTGTGTGTGTGTGTGTGTGTGTTAGTGTGTTTACACTAATGCACTGGTTGGAGTGGGAATTCTCTGATACAACTGCTACAGTGCTAGCCTGTCAACAGTTGTTTGTGACTGACAGTTGACTGTGTGATTGAGCAGTGTAGAGTGACTGACAGCCACTGTCATGATACCGACAACAAACAAAGGCAGACCAGAGGCAGGCTGGCTGGTTAACGGTTAAACGACAAGTGGTGGTGGTGTTAGCTGAAAAAAAGACATTGTCTAGAACCTAGACATGATCCGACACCAGCACTTCTTCCCAATACTGATTCTAATATGCAAGTGTGTATCATTCGATACAGAGTACCGATCTGAAACCAATGCCTTAAATAAAAAAAAGAAATCTAGGATCTAGGAATTATTCCATTAATAATTGTTAAAGTGCAGCCGCAAGATAGTAAAAAGAATAATGTAAATACATTAAGAGGATAAAACAGCATAAATATAAGTGTACCCTCTATATAGTGTTCGTTCAGTAACAAGTTCTTTAGTGAACAGAAAATATATTTTCCTGTTGGTATACCAATTGAATCCAATCAGGAAAGAGAACTCATACATGATACAGGATAAACAAGTGAAATCGGTAGAAGAAATTGAGCAGACAAAATTGATGTGTTCTCTCTCCTAATTGGATGAAATAGGCTATATTCACAGCAGCCATATTATGAAGACATTCACAGGTGTTACCAATGATACTAATGAAGGCTCTGTTCCATTCTGGTCAAACAGAGTCAGGGTGCTGATATTGTGCATGTTGGCTCACTGGAAACCTTCCAAATGGCCCCTTATAGGTGTGTAACTCTGAGAGTGTACAAATGGAACCAAATGGACCCGTAAGGGTCCATTTGGTTCCATTTGTACACTCTTAGAGTTATAGGGTCGTGGAAACCACTGTGCTACGCTAAATGGAACAGAGCCTTCATTAGTATCATTGGTAACACCTGTGAAGGAAGTGATAATATGGCTGCTGTGAATAAAGCCTATTGGTGTCCCACCTGAAAATGTATTTTCTGTTTAGCTGGAGCTGGAGAGACAGGGAGACCCCTGTTACTGAACACACAGAAAATATCAGTTACAGCACCTTAAATGATAGTAGCCTCTTTGCATTTGGCTCATGGTTTTATTACTGCTTACCATTTCGTCTCTGTCGGGTGGAAACCTCATATCTCCAAAACTGTTACTTTTCAGGATTCGAATTTGATAATAGCAAAAGTAGTAGATCCACAAGCTCTAAACACGCCGCTTTGCGCTTCGTTTCGAGCTTGTAGACTTGCTAGTTTTGATGCTTTTGTGTGACACTTTAGTATGATTAAGTAGGGGATTAATTTAAGAAAAAACACAATAGTTGTTTAAGAGATATGAGGTTTCTGCCCGACAGCAACGATATGCTCCTAACTGTAAAATGTCACTGGCTGTTTGGAAGAAAACATTTCTCAGTTCATTAGCATGGAAATTTACTTGTTTTTGCATACCCCCTGAGAGGCACAGGCGCTAGCGCACGCACACGCACGCGCACGCACACGCACACACACACACACACACACACACACACACACACACACACACACACACACACACACACACCACACACACACACAACTTACTGCCCAAGGGCACTTTGGCAGCAGTGCAACTCTAGCAAAGTGTCGCTGTCTCGCGTCGCTTGCATCATAGATGCCCGTCTACCCTTTATTAGGTGATGATGGGATTTTTAGTGTGATAACGTGTTATAATATGGTTGGCAGTACAGCCTGATTTTTACATGGCTGCACGCCAGGGTCGCGCACTGAAAATAGCACATCTACAAGCTCACGTGCAACTAAGTATCAATAGGGTGTCTATTGTGTTGCGATAGCCTATGTGTTTTACTGGGATGACATTTTATGTAACGCACTTGTGTTTACTGTGATAAATCCTTTATGTGAAGGACTTTGCTGTGGTTGTCTTTACTAGGATTCTCCTTCCTTGTGAGTCATTACTGCATTGTGAATGTCCCTCTTAGGGTTGTCACGATCATGGTATTTTAGCTGACGATTAATGATTTAATTGTTTTGACATTGAACATATTTTTTCAAACTTAGACTTTGTAGACAAAGATAATTGCAATTTGCTCAGATAATTGCGGTTAGCTCTAATAAGGCACAGCAGCCATATTGGAAAGAAATTGGCCTCTTCCTTACTTCCTTCACAGGTCTTACCAATTATTCTAATTAAGACTCCATTTAGTGCAGCACAGTTTTCTCAAACTTTTTAATTTCAAGGACCCTGATAACTCTTGTCTGTCTGAGAATGTAACCATTTGCACACTCTACGAGAGGCTATTTGGATCCCCCTCAAGGAACCATGAGGGTCCCTGGACCCCACTTTGAGACCCACTGGTCGTGTAGCAGAGTGTTTCCAGTGAGCCAACATGCACAATATCAGCACCCTGACTCTGTTTGACCTGAATGGAACAGAGCCTTAACTATAGTATAATTTTAAGACCTGTGAAGGAAGTAAGGAAGAGGCCCAATTTCTTTCCAATATGGCTGCTGTGCATAGAGCCTATATTGTGACGGGGCTAAATGTCCCCCTGCTCTTTGTTGTGCTGGGTTTTGGATGTCGACCGACTGTGTGTAGCTCCGTAGACAGAGTCTCTAATGTGATGTGTCCTGACTCCCTGCACTGCGCCTCGGTGTAAACTTTACTATATCATGATACATCCTACTGTCTGGTCTTTATTGTGCCGCGATAAGGTTTCCGTTTCTCTTTATTAAGCTGTGATAGGATCCTCCTCTTTTATCGTGCCGTGATGAGGACTATTATCTCAGGTTGGACACACAGTGTGGCGTTTTGACAGGATTTAGGTGGTCCAATTAGACTGTGCCTCATGCAAAGGAAGAGCGGAAAGATCCAGGGGAAAAAAATCCACATCGGAGCATTTCTTTTGCCAGTGGTCTTCAGAAGTTTGAGAGGCGACGCCAGTGCCTAATTAGTCTGTGTGCATGCCTGTAGGGAAATGCCCACTTCCGCCAAGTTAATAGTGCTTTTCAGAAGTCCTGCTTTAAAAGATCAAAATATTATATATTTATTCTTTTGTAGTGTAACTTTGCAACAGTGCCGCCCTGAAACAAAGTTGCTTTTGTCTTAACTCACCTCACTCACCATTCTTTAGTCCAGGGGTCTTCAACAGGGGGTCCGGGACCCCTAGGGGGTCTTCAGAGTTACTAGGGGGGCTGGCAAATCTTTGTGCGATAGGATAAACATTTTTTACATTAACCACTTAACCCTAGCTTCCCTATTCTGAGGAGAACTTTAGCCAAAAATAGCCGATCTACAAGCTCGTAGAGGTTTGGTGTAGTGGGAAAACAGAGAAGACCAAGTTCAGAGTGAAGGTCAAGTTTAAAGTCTCTCTGTCAGCTAGGGGGTCCTCGGGCTGAAAACTGTTGAAGACCCCTGCTTTAGTGCTTAGTACCTTGAGTGTGACATTTCGTGTTCGGGGGGAGGGAATGGGAGCTGTAGGACAGAGGCTCTAAGTCCTCCCGGTGGGGGCTCCTCACTGGCAGGTGAGCCAGTAGGATATAACGGCCGTGACAACACACAGAAATGTGTGTGGGGAGGGATTAATTGGCATAACGACTAAATTGGGGCAGAAGGAGGGGTAAAAAGCACCAAAAAAAGAAATAAACATGCTCTGAAAACACACACGGATCAGATGGGTGGGCCAGGAAGGCTTTTGAGATGTTGAAGAAGGCATATCACAGGTTGTTTTCTGATGTCTTGTTTTTCAGTGTGCTCACTATATCATTTTATTAAGGTATCTTAAGCCATTAAGACCGGAAACTCACCCGGCAGCGAGTCATTTCAGATTTCTTTGGCTATTCAAAAATAGATATACAAGCTCATAGCGCGGCACCGAGTGCCGCGCTACGAGCTTGTAGATCTGATTTTTTTTTTTTAAATCGTGAAACTTTGTGCAAATCTTTGAATATATATATATTTTTAAAGAGAACATTTGTAACTCAAATCTTTGCTTCTGGGGGTCTCTGGGACAAAATATTTTTTTTCGGATGGGGGTCCGTGGCCAAATACATATACATTTTGGGTGGTCCTTGACATGAAAAAGTTTGAGAACCACTGATATTATAGCAACATACGTTTTTTCAAAAAACTGTTTAGAAGGATTTAGAAGATGCGTAGATGCGTTCCCGGATTGAATGGGTTAAAAACCCTGTCTGGCTGGTATGGGCTGTCAGCGTGGGAATTGCTTGACAGGCTGTCACACTAATTGACAGTCTCACGACAACAATGACAGCTCATACTTACTGCACAGTCAGAAACTTACTCTGTGCACTTACCGCGATCAGAGACCTCAATAAAATGATATAGCGTGTGCATCAAAAAACAAGACAGCGTGAAACGATGTGTGATATGTCTTCTTTTATTCTCCTGACTTTTCCTAAATACATTGAAACTTCGGTGTATTCCAGTTGAAAGTTTGGCTCCAGTTTGCCTCTGGAAAGTGACATTTACTTTCCTTCCTTACATTGCCTTGTCTGCTATCAGGAAAGAATGCCTTGAATGACCAATTAGAACTGAGTATTCAACAAAGCCATGCAATGAGCAAGGGATAATGTACGGGTACGGCTCCACGTCGGTGCATAATCACCCTGTCGGGATTTATTTTTCAATAATGACCACCTACCTGTACATTATCTCGCTTATTACACGGCTACTTAATAAATAAATAAATAAATAAATTGACCCAAAAGTAACAACAAAACGAAGTATTTCCTTTTCTTAGGTTAATGAAAGTATTCCATAAGTGTTGTGCTGGGCGGACATGGTCACCTCGGAAAACAAGGAAGTGTAGTGGATCAAGTAGAATACATTTTTGGTTACTGCATTGTCTATTTATCGCTTCAAATGTTTTCAAAAACATTCTTGAGAGCAACATTTAGTTGTAAATGACATGGTGTGTTTGTTTACATGGCCGTCATGTTGGATACAGCATAAAATCAAGCAGCTCAGGTTGATATGAGCAGGTGCTCTGAGCCTTTCATTAGACAGCCGTCTGTTATAGAGCTCATCGGTCATTATCAAGAAATAACGCACCGCTGAATTCAGCGATTGACCAATCAGAATCAAGCATCCAACCAAGCCGTGTAATAAGCAATGCTATTGAACATGTCATGGTCTCCTCAGGTATACAGCAACTAACCCAATGTTACATTCATCATTTCAAACAATTGTTTTGTCCAAAAAAATTGTATTTAATTTTCTACATATTGCCAACATGCTGTATGACAGTAGAATGAATGGCACCTGGCATAAGATGTACCAACTAGGACCACTGTCTCTTGCAAACATCAACTTAATAAATATAGTCTCAGTTAACACTCTTTTTTACTTACCTTTTCCCGTCACGTCTGCCTGGGTGTCTGTCGTTAATCTAACCTTTACTCAACCCTTTGTGTTGCAGAGTTTTGCAGAGAACACTATGAACGAACTCCTGGGCTGGTACGGCTATGACAAGGTGGAGCTGAGAGACTCCGACAACTTGGACATGGGAGAGACCCCACAACACATTTCAGTTCTCAAAGGTACATACAGTAAACGGTACTCCTTTCACCACAAAACATGGTGTTTTGTATTCAGGACAACTTTGTCTGTCCCGAATATAGCATACATACTGCATATCGTTACTGTGGGGCAGAAACCGCTTATCTCCATGTTTAAAATGTTTGTGTTTTTTCATACATTTTTGTAAAAATGCTCTTCTCTACTATTGGTGGACTATGATATTGCCAGTGTTAGAGCTTTGGGTTTTTCTGTCGTTTCATTTGTTGTCATTTGCTCATGATAATTGCAGAGTAAAGGCAAAGTCAAAATCTGCAGCATCTGGGTGCTGTATAAAGTAAACTTGCGTAGTCCACCACCTACAGTAGGTTCAAGATATTGTGAAACCTCTGTTGTGCGTTACCCTTCTCCGTTAGAATTCCTCACTGTCAGGGTGACTACTTTGAAAACACACTTTTTTTTAAAGTGTAATTGAATTTATGAAGGATCAGCTCACACATTAGGCAATGAAACAAGCGTGAATATTAATGTATCACTATCGATGAATGTATCACAAAGCACGTCTTGAACCTGCTGTGAATTGTGTTAACTGTGAATTTGTGAAAACCCCCTGTGCACGTATTGACGGTGAATGTGTGCAAGCCTCGGTGTTATGCATGATTTTACATTGCACATTTACCCGATGCTCTGTTATCGTGAGTAACTAACAACAAATCGTCGCCTTCGAATGGAAACCTTGTATGTCCAAAGCTGTTACTTTTCAGGGAATGGAAAAAAGAACCTGCGTTCCAATGGATCCAATGTAGTTATTATTTAGTCACAGGATCTTTTGTTAATACTTTTCATTGGTTCAATAATGATAAATCCACAGACAGACTTAAAGGACGACTTCACCCATTTTCAGTGGTTAAGGCACATACTATGCCTATGGGATAGGTTCTAATGCCTGACGGCCTTTGCTGCGTGTCACTCCCTCCCTGTTTCCTGTCAAACTACACTGTACAATCCAAATAAAGGCAGAAAAGCCCCAAAAATATATTTAAAAAAAAGCAGATCTACAAGCACACAATACGTGCTTGTGTTGTGAGCTTGTAGATCGTCTTTTTTACTTTTATGACACTCTAGTGTCTAGTAGTATGACGAAATAGGGCATACATTTCCGAAGAAAAAAAACAACAATCATAAAAAGTTGAAATATGGCACCTAGGCTCAGTCAGTGTAGCCTGACAGCGTGTCGCGGGTTCGAGTCCCGATCCCGACGGCCTTTGCCGATCCCCCCCAATTGATGTCACTCCCCATCTCTCTCCCCATTTCCTGTCAGCCTACTGCCCTGTCAAGGCATAAAAGCCCAAAACTAAAAAACTAAAAATTAAATATGGAGACACAAGGTTTCTGCCTGTCAATGACAAAATCCAATAAATAGAACAAATGACGGTGGACTGAGCTCTTGTTCCGTTTCTCTCCCCCCCCCCTCTAGAAAACTCGTTGCCAAAAATGCCAGCGTCGACAGAGAGCAGCGAAGGCTCTCCGGACCGAGCCAACGCCACCCACTCGGTGCCAGCCTCCAGGAACGGGGTCCCAGATCCCTCCACCACCCCGTCCACCTCAGCACCCAGCATCAAGGACCATGGCACCCTGCCCATGATTGTCCCGATGATCCCACCACCGCCGCTCATCAAGCCACCTGCAGGTATAGCAATATGGCCATGAGCCCAGCATCAATACCACACATGCATGTGTATACTGCAGTACTGGAAGAAGTACTCCCGATTGTTTACTTAAAGGAATAGTTCACCCCAAAAAAGTACTTTTTTTTGTATATATATTCACACCCCGTGAAGCCTTGAATTCATGGAGATTTTTTTGTTTTTGTGACATTACTGAGCCAATAATTTGATGACCAGCGGAGTCTCCTACTGATCAGCCAAAGGACCAGCCAAAGGACTGTTGTTTTGTGCCAGATGTGTGTTAAAAAAATCTAAATTATTACAAATTTTATTTTTTTTCCAAAAATGTTGAAACATGAAAAAGAAAATAGTAGATGTACAAGCTGCTGGGGTTGCAAAGGTTGCGGCGGGGATGTTCCCTCTTGGCCTAGCGGTCTATGTTTGATTTCCCATGGGTTAAAATCTCGGGTGTTACTCGTACAAGCACACGTGTGTGCGCACACACACACACACACACACACACACACACACACACACACACACACACACACACACACACACACACACACACACACACACACACACACACACACACACACACACATATGCTGGATTACACAAGGTCAGAGTACTTGAAGGCATGCCCCACGCCAGTGGTTCTCAAAGTGGGGTCCGGGGACCCCAGCTTCTCCAGCAAAATGTGTTACTATACACTATAAAAGTCAGGGGGTTGTTATAACCACTTAAACCCTCTTAGACTTTAGTAAACTGGACGTGAGTTGTCTCTGTACTCGGGCCGCTTTTTTTCTGTCTACACCAAAAATCTCTGCGTTGTGAGCTTGTAGATTTGCTATTTTTGGCAAATAATCTTCCCCCCATAATATGGGATTCTGGGGTTCAAGTGGTTAATATAATTATACATCATTTCTTGGAAATAAGGGACGACTGGCCGGGTGTCCATTATTTGAATTTCAGGTTGTTGGCAATGGCAACGCTACTTGTAGATCTCGTCTCTGTCCGATGGAAACCTCATATGTCCAAAACCGTTACTTTTCAGGATTCAAATGCAAAAATAGCAAAAGTAGCAGATCTACAAGCTCAAAAAGCGCCGCTTTTTGAGCTTGTCGATCTGCTACTTTTGATGCTTTTGTGTGACGCTGTAGTGCGATCAAGTAGGGCGTTCATTTAAGAAAAAACACAAGAGGTTTCTGCCCGACAGCAAGGAAATCAGGCTCCCCTGTTGCAACGAGAGACATCCTCTGAGGTTCCCTCCGGTATAGCTCCCAATTATCACATTATTATGACTACGAGAGTGTGAGGGCGAGGAAAAAAAGAAAAAACCCAGGCCCATTAGTCTTTCACCTCCGCTCACCTCCTTATCGCCAGCCGGCCAGGCTTTGCACCTCTTGTTAAGCTTAATGGATCTGCCGTGCCATCAGATTTTAAGCAAAGACTAACTCACAATTAAGGGAATAAGTCCTCGGGGGTCTAAAAGATTGCATAGTGGGCCCCATCATGCATATTTTATATCCTTCAGTGTGTCTCTCTCTCTCTCTCTCGCTCTCTCTCTCGCTCTCTCTCTCGCTCTCTCTCTCTCTCTCTCTCTCTCTCTCTCTCTCTATTACTGTCTCTGTGTCTCTTTCCCAATTCCTATGGTCTCTCCATTGCAGTCTCTTGCTCTCTGGGTCAGTGAGTGGAGTAGCGATAGAAATGACAAAAAACACAAGAATGTCAAAGAAAATCAGCCCTCCAGACACATCTTCTTTCAGGCTCGCCTCGAAATGTTGCTCTTTTGCATTATTACCTGGATGAATGCAAGGCTAATGAACAGAGAATGGGAACCAACGTCGCAAGGTCTCGTTATTGATTTCCCGGCACCTTGTTATTTTCACACAGAGAGTCTTAGGTAGGGGGTTGTTTTCGCTCGCCATCCCCAATTCTGGCTCTCCAACAAAACGCTCACATCTGCACAGAGGGACAAAAAAAGATGCCCAGCAATTATCCAGCCTCCATACTAAAAATGCCACCATCTTCCGCCATACCTGCACCTCAAAAAGGCCCTTTGTCGTTTCTTTTTTCTTTTTTTGTCTCTCGTTGGGATCATGAATAATTCAGCGGAGGGGGGGGGGGGGGGGGGGCAAGTTTAAGGGGGGGTGGTGGGTTTTGGCATTCGGGCTTTTAGCAGGACCACACCATCTGTTTCCCCGCCTATGCAGGGGCCTGTGGGGACTCCTCTTGGGCGATGCCAACACAGCTCCTGCTCCGCTCTGCTTTGCGCCAGGGCGGACCGACCTCCTGTGCCACGGCAGACGCAGGGGATAATGAAGCCCTGTGTCTGGCCGGCGGAATGCAAACATCTCCACAGAGAGTTTGACAGGGTTATATTGACACTCGGGCAGGTGCAGAGGGAAAAAAACACGGCCCTGCAGCAGGTATCTAAGCTCATTAGTCGACTCTTCTCCCGCCTGATTTGGGAGAGCTTCCGAGCGTGGCAAAGTTTTCTTTTCGCGTCGCAAAGAGATCCAGTTGTAGTTTTTGTTTTGTTTTTTGGGGGGAAGGGTGTGGGGCCAAGTTTAAGTTTGACATTCGATTCACTTTCTACAGGATAATCTATGTAAATTGCTGAAGACCGAAACAAAGACATGACTTAAAGTTTGGTGCCCGGACCTCAATAGGCTCTATTCACAGCAGCCATATTATGAAGACATTCACAGGTGTTACCAATGATACTAATGAAGGCTCTGTTCCATTCTGGTCAAACAGAGTCAGGGTGCTGATATTGTGCATGTTGGCCCACTGGAAACACCAGTGGGTCTACAGTTGGGGTCCAGGGACCCTCATGGGCTTCCAAATGGCCCCTTACAGGTGTGTAACTCTGAGAGTGTATAAATGGAACCAAATCCATTTGGTTCCATTTGTACACTCTCAGAGTTATGGGGGTCGTGGAAACCACTGTGCTACACTAAATGGAACAGAGCCTTCATTAGTATCATTGGTAACACCTGTGAATGTCTTCATAATATGGCTGCTGTGAATAGAGCCTATTAGCTAATGTGTCAGTGTGCCTGCTCACTTGACTGCATGCACTGTACAGTACACATGTGCAGGGCCGGATCTACCATATGGGCACTTTGGGCACGTGCCCAGGGGCACCTGGGCATCAGGGGGCAAAAAAAATAATAATAATAATATTTTTTTTTTTCACATGACATGTGTGGGAGAATGATAGTTATTTATATATTGTTATTAATGTATGTTGTTCATCAGTTGGCCTTATGAGATGTTCTCCTGACAATCTGAATATCATACATACTAATAAGGCCCTATATGTGAACTGCCCACACATAGGACTGCAACTTTATCTATTGATATGACGTCATATATAGACATAACCACAGCCCAAAAGGTTAAACGCTTACCAAAATGGTCCAAAATGCCCATCCCTAGTTGGAACCCTATCTACAAGCACAACAAGCTTGTGGATCGGCAATTTTTTTGGTACGAGACACCGGTGCGCAAGTATAAATCATACGTAAGAGGCTTACAACATGCCACCAGCAGTCACCGTTTACCACAAAAGAGACACACGGGTGTCCCCGAGGGTCTGTTTATACAGCTCATTACTTTGATTTTAATGACTATGTGTTTACTTCTTTTTTTTTTGCACGTCTGTAAATCTGAGATTAATTTTCGATAGATGTTCTGTTTCTTCAATGACACGTCAAGCTCACATTCATCAAAAGCGTTGATTAATTTAGGTGAGATGGCAGAGAGAAGAGGGTAGACAGAATTCTGGCTTTTGAGTGGGGTGGCTTTGGATTCAGACCCATATCAGGAGGATTTAGGGTGGACTTTAGGGTGGACCTTTCTTACCTACATATTGCCAACTTTATTTTGTCTTTCCTTTTCTTATTTCATGTTCTTATTATATTCCATGCATTATTATCGCTATTATTATCTTGTTATATTGTATTGATTATGTCGATCTGCCACACCAACATGTCGCTGTTTGTCCCTGTATGATTGAGTGACAAACACAACACTCTTGAATTTGGAAATAGCCGATCTACAAGCTCGCAACGCAACGCGTTGTTCTGAGCTTGTAGAAGTGTATAGGGTTAAGTAGTCAATTTGTCAAAAACGAAACAAAAAAATAAATGTTTAAATAATACCAAATTGACATTGAATTATTTTCTGTGCTTTTTCATTTCAGTAATTTTCAAAACATTCTGTTCTTACTGTATGAGGCATATCCTCACCAACATTTATTAATTAATCTAATTAATTAATTAATTTAGACCTATTTGATCCCACAGGGGAAATTCAGTTTTCAGCTTCACCCAGCTGATTGCTGCCCAAGTGGTCAGACTTGAGCACAGCGGGGATAGCAGTTCAGTATGTTGCTCAAGGACACCTCGGCACATTGCCGGGGGCCGGGAATCAAACCTGGGACGTGTTACTGTCCCAGGCGGCCTCTCTACCCATTCAGCTTATGGCCGTCCCCAAACTAGGTCTGATGAGGACATCATGTCATCCCCAGCAGCAGCAGCTGACTGAGCCCCCAATATATTCTCTTTAAAGAGCCCCCTGTGTAGTTAGCAACATTATTCGTCATTATTAATATCGTCAGGGAGCGTTGTTGGCCCCAGTTCCGGATCTCTAATATATCTACACGGCCTGACCTTAAATAGCCATTTTCCCAGAGTCTCTGACTCCCTGTATCCATTTTTGGAACACTGACTTGAGGCAGGACTTCATTATAAATCCAGCGGTGGTTTCTGTGGCCTGAAGTTTGATCTGTTTTAAACTGAACCGGCAGCTGGACTGAATCAGTAGAATAAACGCCATTTGGGTCTTTTGGACCCGATACTTCTTCTTGTTTCCGCATGCTTGTTTAAGTCCCTCTGCCGTGGACTTACACGCTTTATAATGTAATAAGTGTCACTTATCCTGGCCTACATGCCTTTGTGTATAAACAGAATCAGAAGTGCTTTAATCAGCGAGGACACCAAATACCATATGGCGGAATTTGTCTTGGTGGTATTGATACAGACATATTGACAACTTACTTGCTGACTGACACAAACCGATGCACAGTTTACTGGAACTACTGGACCACACATACAGAGCAAAGGGACGATACTAGACATATTAACACATGTGACAAATGCTTTCTACGCGTACAATTAGGATCAGTGCCACAAAGTACAACACAGTATTCAAAAGTACAAATTACGAAGTACGTTTTTTTAGTATCAATGCATTGCTGTATTGAAATTTAGAACACCCCCCTACCCCCCAAAAATATTACATTTAAATAATAGTGAAAATTGCAGTTAAGCTTCAAATAGGGCTCAAGTGGTTCGAGGCCGAAGTCCGTCCATGCTTGTGTGTGTGTGTGTGTGTGTGTGTGTGTGTGTGTGAGTCTGTCTGTCTATCTGTCTGTGAGCAGCTAATCTCCGGCACCGTTGGGCCGATCGCACACCGAATTTTTCAGATCGGCCTGTTATAGCGCCACCAGGAGGTCGATTTGTGCAAAACATTTTTTTATATTACTCCTACAGACCAAATATCATGCAAATCGGTACACACTATCTCTATAGTAAACCAACCGTTCATTCAGATGTTTCATATTCCATCCTGATTGGCTAAGATTGGCTTCCAAAGTCCATGCTTGTGTGTGTGTGTGTGTGTGTGTGTGTGTGTGTGTGTGTGTGTGAGTCCGTCTGTCTGTCTGTGAGCAGCTAATCTCCGGCACCGTTGGGCCGATCGCACACCGAATTTTTCAGATCGGCCTGTTATAGCGCCACCAGGAGGTCGATTTGTGCAAAACTTTTTTTTATATTACTCCTACAGACCAAATATCATGCAAATCGGTACACACTATCTCTATAGTAAACCAACCGTTCATTCAGATTTTTCATATTCCATCCTGATTGGCTAAGATTGGCTTCCAAAGTTTGCAGGAGTGCTCCGTTTTGAACAAAATGCCTCAAATCATGAACACAGCATGCGATTTCCATAAAATTTTGCACGCACATTCCCACTAGGCCGAGGAAGAAATGCCCCTTGAAATGTTCAAATCAGCCTCATGGTGGCGCGATAACAGGACGATTTGTGTTTTTACCTATAACTGCACCGATCTGTTTAAAACTTTGTATGTGCACTCCCTCAAGGCCAAGGAAAAACCTTTGCCCTGCATTTTTCCCATCTGCCTTTTATAGCGCCACCAGGAGGCAATTTTTTGCAAAACACATTTTTTAATATTACTCCTACAGATTTTGTCCAAACATCACGCAAATTGGTACTCATTATCTCTATAGTCATGTGATCAAGACGGATCTGTCTGATTCTACATATTCCATCAACATTGCTGGCCACTATATCCTATCTGACCCGGCGGAGACCTGTGCTCCGAGGAGCACTTATTCTAGTTTATTGTAGACATATAGTGGAGTTAAAAGTACAATACATATATTTTTTTTTTCTTAAATTTTTATCCCACGATTTTGTAACCCTATTTTTAACACCCAGTGCCAATTGTCTATATATGTAATCCTGGACACTACCTTCCCTCTGCCAACCTTGGGAGGCCAGGGCCGAGCTCATGCCTCCTTCAATGCATGAGAGCCAACTGACCTTCTTGTCACCTGACAGGGGGTAGTTTCCCTGGTTGGACGTAAGCGCGTGGAAGGAACACGTTATTCCAACCAGTTCCCTTCCCCTCCATCAGGCGCCCCGGTTGGCCAGGGGGAGGTGACCAGGATTACTGCATGTTTTTGTGAGGGTACCTACCCTAGGAGACACGGGGAGAACATGCAAACTCCACACAGAAAGGCCCTTTCGCCAAACCCACCTAGGGTATGGACGCTGATGACGCGGAGGAGAGAACACGCCCCCAGCGCCCACAGAAAAAAAAAGTACAATATTTCTAACGTGAAATTTGGTGGAGTGAAAGTCAGGAGCTAAATAAAAAACAAACAGACAAAAGACCTACAAAACTGTACTTATGTACAGTACTCAAGTAAATGCACTAGTTACTGTCCAACACTGGTTAGAATTCAGTTGCTGACGCACAGTGTTCAGAAGTGTAGTTGTGGTGTGGATGGTGGCTGATGTATGCAGTCACACCTGGCCTCAGTCTAATTATGCTCTGGGTTGGGTGTTAGTACACATCTGTTAATCGATACACACTGGATAAATTGGCCATCCTCCACACACACACACACACACACACACACGCACACACATCTATATTTTCAATGTTCACACACCTGTAGTTTCAATGTACAAATTGTTATTTCGATAGTACGTTGTCTGACTGTTGCTATATTCTGGTTTACCTGGGATCCTAGTTTCTTGAGGCACTACACTGTCTCTCTGGCATTCTATGTATTATTAAGGTGATTACCTTGCTTAGTCGCTCTGGATAAGAGTGTCTGCTAAATGCCTCAATTGTAATTGTTCAAACATCACTTGCAGTGGTGGAAAGTAACTAAGTATATTTACTTAAGTACTGTACTTAAGTACAATTTTGAGGTATTTGTACTTTACTTGAGTATTTCCAATTTCCAATACTTTTACTTCTACTCCACTACATCTCAGTGCCAAATATTGTACTTTTACTCCACTACAATTATTTGAAAGCTTTAGTTACTTTTCAGATATAAATTATTACATTATAAAACATACATTAACGCGTCGCGATGCGACGCGTTGTGAGCTTGTAGATCTGCTATTTTCAAATATTGTTGTACTTTTACTTTTGGTACTTTAAGTACATTTTGATGCCACTACTTTTGTACTTTTACTCAAGTACATTTTGAATTCTGGACTTTTACTTTTAACAAAGTATTTCTATATTGCAGTATTGGTACTTTTACTTAAGTAATGAATGTGAGTGTGAGTACTTTTTCCACCACTGATCACTTGGCTCAATGCCAATGCACGTACCATTATACGATGTACAGTATAGCACGTGCATTAGCATTTCATTAAATGGTTGTCTTCTACTTTGATGTATATTATACATCAAAATAGGCGACAACCATTTCTTCCCTTTAGTGAGAGAGAGAGAGAGAGAGCATACATGCAACCATATTTCCATTGTGTCCATAAGGGTTCTATAAACATCCCCTGTCGCTATACTTGTGTCTTCCAGACGAGGACGCGTCCAATGTCCAGATCATGTGTGCTTGGTGCCAGAAGGTCGGGGTCAAGCGCTACTCGCTGAGCATGGGCAGCGAACTCAAGAGCTTCTGCAGCGAGAAGTGCTTCGCTGCCTGCCGCAGGGCCTATTTCAAGAGAAACAAGGTAAGTCACCGCCCCCCTCCTTTTCCCCCTATCATCAGTGGGTCCGAGTCGAGTAAAACACAAGGCATCAAAATCACAAAAACAAAGAAGCTCTACGGTGTCCCTCCTCGTCACACATACTGTATTATTCTTTCACCTTAATTGAGGTGAAGGAAGCTATCGGCATCAGCCTCAAGCTGTTGGTCAGGGGAGCCTCGTCCCTTATTGCGGCTTTGGCTGTTATTTCCCCGAGTCTCACAGCTCCAGATTTTGAAGCGCTCTTCTCTAACCAGGGTCTTTGCGAAAGCTCGTCACGAATACACACTTGAACACCACTGTCAGCCCCTCCGTGGCTTATGGCTTATAGACACTTTTAGTGCGTTCAAGAGCATTTAACCAGAAGCCACAAAACGGAACGACGGAAGGCAGTCATGATTGAAGTTGTCACTGTTTTCTGATTTCGTCCATGATGAACAGTAAAAAATAAAACAATCTGCTTTCTCTCTTATACCAAAGCTTGGATATGTAAGGAATTACAATGTGAGTATGAGCGTGTTTTAATCTCCTTCCTTGTTTGTCCTAAAATCAGTTCTTCATCCAAACATTAATCACTTTTTTTAGCGCACTTGTTAGTGGAGCGGGAATGAGATCAAGGGGTGCACATGTGTCTGTTCATTTTGAATCAAGTGATATCCAGTTTATTTTCTTTGCTGACACTTTTTTTCCCAGCATGAGAATCAGGCTGAGCCTTGTGCCTGCTGTGCTGTCCCGTCGCACCATGTTTGTTCACCATTTTCTACCTAAATATTTGTAGATGTTCACCTTTCTCACAGGGCCTGTGGATTGGGGCGCACTTAACCCGTTAAAACCGGGAAAGCATCTATGTCATTTTAGATTTGAGCTATATATAGTACCGGTGTATAGCAATGTACGTTTTTCTGAAAACTCTTAGGATTTAGAACAGTGGTTTAGAACAAGGGGTTCTCAAAAATATCTGCTATTTTTGATATTTTTTTTGAAACTTTTGAATAATTTTGAATTTGTTTTAACACAAATCTTCTCCTATGGGGGTCCCTGGCACAAAACCTATTCACATGGGGGGGGTCCGCGGCCAAATACATATCATTTTGGGGGTCCCAGGCATGAAGAAGTGTGAGAACTACTGATTTGGAAAGCATTTGTTGAATCGGCCTCAGGTCTTAATGGGTTAATGCCACATGACTCATCTTGTAACAGGCAAAGACCCTCTGACACGCTAAAACCCTGCGAGACAACCTTCAAGCATTTAGGTGTCATATAAGATCAAAATATGACTTTGGAACATGCTTTGTTTTGAGAACGTATGAAGTTAAAAGGTGTAAGATGAATTCAAAGAAGTATGTAACTGAATGTCATACGCTAAACATGTTACATTGATCATATTTGAACTGGGGACCCCCTACCCTGACAAGCACTTGGAATTGTAGGAGTTGAGGCATTCAATTTAGTTTGACTCGGTTCCACAGATAAATATTGTGAAAATAGCTGTGAGGCGTTGTGAGCTTCAGCTATTTTCACATTTTTTGCCTCTTTCTTATTTGACAATTTGGCCAATGTTTGACCAGTTTTCCATTATTTTCAGTATTAAAAAGGTATTAAAAAGGTCTTAAAAGTCCTTAAATGGTCACTTAACTGTCATCTGGGGACCACTCCAAAATCGGGTGCGTCCCGACCCACAGGTTGAGAACCACTGATTCAGAGAAACAGTTAACAGGACATCAAAGCAGCATGAATGCAACATAAGCAACTCATAAGCTCTAGACATATAGGATTTCATTAAGACGGAAACATAAAAAGCTTATATCACAAATCAATCTGAATTCATGTATAAAAATCTATAGGATGGCTAGAAACCATATTGTAGCCTCAACGACAACAATGAAAACTAGCCTTCTGTCTCACTGCGGCACATTAAAAGTACAATGTTTATTAGTGTGCACTGTCCCGGGTCAAAGAACAAAGAAAACTAGAAAGAGGCGCTCCACGGAGCGCATATCCCCACCAGGCTTGGTTGCCTATCCAGGGCTGTGTAAGTCATGGGTTGCAGCCGTCAGGACATGAGAAAGCTGCGGGGGGAATAGCATTTAAGCGCTTAACCCATTTAGACCTGAGGCAGATTCTAAAAATGCCTTCCAAATCCTGACCTAAGTTTTCTGAAAAACTTCCAATTTGTATTAAAAAAAAGTAAAGAAATTAATGTTGCAACGCAGTATACTGTATATACAGGTATATCTGTTCAAAGTTTGAAAGGTATAACAACATATGGTTGTTCCAGGTCTTATGTAATACAAATATGGGGTCAGTCAAAATAGGCCATTCGCGCAATATTGGATCCAATTATAGCATCAAAGTAGTATCAAAAAGTGTCTTTTGAAGAAAATGCTAAATAGAAAAAAAGTAGTTAGGCATAAATGGGCATGCAAATTGTTGATGGTACGACCTATGGTTCAGGAGTTATAGGCCAAAAAGTGCCACCATGAGGCATTTGAAAGATTTGCCTACTGGCAGTGTGCACAAAAAGTTTCATGCTGATCGGTTCAGTGGTTTGCGAGATTAGCTGAGAATATACACACGCACACACGCACACACGCACACACACACACACACACACACACACACACACACACACACACACACACACACACACACACACACACACACACACACACACACACACACACACACACACACACACACACACACACACACACACACACACGCAGGGGCAAAAGCATAATCTCCATCCCTGGCCTTGGGCCTCACGGCGATGACAAACAAGGGTATTCAGCAGAACATTCCCAGTGATGTTTTATTAGGCACAACTGGCCAGACATTTACATAAACCTCAAATGGAGAAATCTCATGAAATGTTGAGCGTCCGTACTGTATCTGCAGCTCAGATCTCCATGCCCAACAAGCATGAAATCCAGTCATTTGGAATAGAACTGTCATGAATAGACAGTCAGTGATACCTTAGGCCATTGCATATGCAATTGTTGGGACACAAACAGTCTATTTCCATGTCTCCAGTGACCTCCAGATTGTGGCATTTGTTGGTTTCAGGCATGAGGCTTTATAAATATGCATTCATATGGGTCATTTTGGATGTGCCCGCCTGTTCAACTGATGCTTTTCAAGGTGACTTGGGGCATGCTGGGAAGTGTGGGGAGGGATGAAAATAAAGATATGTCATTGTCACAAAACAATTGTCACAAACACCTTATGCGCTCTAACATGCAACACATGGCATATATTCCTAATGTTGGTCACTATCAAAGAAAAATGTTCTGATTGGGTTGATTTCTACCCATATTGACCTTAATTGATATTAACCGGTTCGCATGTCATAACAGGTGAACTACAAACTCAGGATTGAGCTTGTACATTGGCTATTTTCGCAAAGAGATTTGGTGTTGAGATGGAAAAAGGAGTGGACCTAGTATAGAGCCCTGAGGGACACCGGTGGTTAAAATGTGGACATGCTGATCCTTGATTGGTTCCAGGATACACACAAAGCCACACGATAAGTTGAAATTGGTTACAGCAGTGGTTCTCAGAGTGAGGTCCGGGGGGACCCGCAGAGGTCCTTGCGGGGGGGAGGGTTCCAGGGGGTCCCCA
The DNA here is from genome assembly GCF_963454915.1 of Gymnoscopelus microlampas. Lineage (NCBI taxonomy): Eukaryota > Metazoa > Chordata > Actinopteri > Myctophiformes > Myctophidae > Gymnoscopelus > Gymnoscopelus microlampas. Next base: position 7,122,205 of record NC_139957.1, read on the forward strand.
GCGAAATTAGTTAAAATAGCATCAAAATCAGTTGAACCACTTTAATTTTAACCCTTAAGTAGCCGATTGTATATCTGCTATTTAAAAAAAAAACTTGAAAAAAGTTTACAAATTAGGATTGTTTTTGAAACATTTTAACGATACAAATCTTGTATTTGGGGGTCCTTGACATGAAAATGTTTACAAACCACTGGTTTAACAGGCACAAACCATTCAACGTAATCTATCCCCCTGTGTCGATGCCGCCTGCACCTGTTGAGACGATGACGCGAAGCAGCAGCATTATCATTAAGAACCAAACCGTTTAAAAGGCTGACAGCCTGTCACAATTATTACATAACGGCCTTTGTCGGCCTAATCAACGCGTCTCGATGCGACGCGTTGTGAGCTTGTAGATCGGCTATTTCCACTATTAATGTTTTTAAAGTATAAAGTGCATCTTCAAAGCCTAAAAGCCAAACAGAAATAACATTTTTATTCATATGTTCCAGTTGTTCAACGACAAAAACACAATGAAATCGTTGACCGCAATTATTAATCGCAGCAGCGCTAACAGGCTAGCGCTCTGCGTTGCACACCTCATCCCCGGGCAGGAAACACATACGTATGTATAAAGCATTCCGAAAAAGCGTCTGCGAGCGGCGAACGCACAGGAAAAGGCCTTCGTCTGCCACGGCAGGGCGGCTCAGATTCTATATTTTGTCTGGCGCTCGCACATTCATGCAGGCCATTTGTGTAAGCGATACCCGCATGTTTCTTTTCTCATGCACCCACAAGGTTGGCCACAACAACAAGGCCTCCAAGGCTTTTTTTTTTTTTGCTTGCGAGAGAGAGAGAGAAAAAAAATTGTCATGGCTGGGGAGAAAGAAAAAAAAATGCGTATCTCATGTCTGTGTGCGTTGGATAGGAGAGAAGCGATGTGGGGGTGGTGGGAATGAGGTAGGAGGAGGGGGGGGGGGGGGTAAGCAAAGTCACTGGTATTGTGTTGCATGAAATATACTCAGTTGCTTCATCCGTGCAACCCAATCCCCTCCTATGGTGACTAGCAATTGGGCATTTGAGGGGGGGACTGTGGGGGGGGGGTGTTACGCATAGAGCCTGATTTCTACTTAGTGGTCGGTGTCCCATGCCCGAAAATAGCCGATGTAGGTTATCGGGCTATTTTCACAATTGTCGATATTGTTAAAAAAATCCGGAAAATCTTTTAATCTTTGTGGAACTTAAAAATGTAAATATGGCAATGCATTGATATCGAAAACACAATGTACTTTGTAAATACTATAGTATTTTTAAAAACATGTACTTTTGAATACTGAAGTATTTTTGAAAGCAAGTAACTTTTACTTGCAGTTGAGTAATATTTGACCAGGCGTAGATCTATATTTTGACTCAAGTACTGGGGTTGAGTACTTTGTCCACCACTGCATATGAGCAGCACGGTGCGACACGTTGTGAGCTTGTAGATCGGCTATTTTTGGGGCAGGACACCGGAGCACAACGGTGTGTGTGTGTGTGTGTGTGTGTGTGTGTGTGTGTGTGTGTGTGTGTGTGTGTGTGTGTGTGTGTGTGTGTGTGTGTGTGTGTGTGTGTGTGTGTGTGTGTGTGTGTGTGTGTGTGTGTGTGTGTGTGTGTGTGTGCACGTGTTTATGTGCAGGGCAAATGATTAATGGTCAGATCAGTGTTGGACTTGGATCAGTCACTTATTTGGCTGTTTATTTGAGGGTTTAAGCTAGTGGGTGAGGTTGTGTGGAAGGTATCAGTTATGCCTGGTGTTCAGTCACGCCTGATTTGCACCTTGCCGAACGAAGGTATCGTTCGCCAAAAATAGCAGATCTACAAGCCACAAACTTGGCTATTTTCGGCGAGTGACACTGTCGCAGATGAAGAATAAGATCAGGCTTTATCCCCCCCCCCCCCACACACACACACACTATACACTTCTTGGATCGGTACATTGATTGTGACGCGTGTCTTTATTTTGAATGCGTCTCTATGCCGACTGCGTTTTTCCGCCGGTTTGTGTGACCCTCTGTGTTGCAAAGCGAGTTTTAATTTGAAATGTAACCCAGTAAAAGGGGAAAAAAATAATTCTGTCCCCCCAGGAAGATCAGTTACACATGGAAAGCTCAGTGTGGCTTTCTGGCCATGTCGCAGCTAAAGGATCAAGAGACAAAAGTCAGGCCTGCCATGTCAAGAAAACAAGACAGAACTGTGACGTATCTATGTCGTATGACTAACACATTTGGGCATGGTTTCAGCCTGATCCAAGCCCCATTGTCTTCCATTATTGTATATCGTTGTTGTCAGGCAGAAACCTCTTTTTGTGTTTTTCCGTAAATTAATGCCCCACTTGATCATATGGAATGTGTTCCAGGGGCCACAAGAAAGGTCCGCAGTGGCCGAATTTGGCCTGCGGGCCACCAGTTGAACATCACTGTTGCGGGCTCTCTGTGAATGGGATATGAAAGGGAACAATTTTCAGTTACAGATACAGTTACAGATTAACCAGCATAGAGGGGTGGCACAAGTACCTGCCCACCACCGGTGGTGCATCCGGCTTTATCGAGTTTCTATATGAACACAATTGGCCCGCGTTCGGGGGAGGGAAGCGAGGCGTAATCTGCACGCAATCCTACGGGCTGGGGCGGCACCTGTCAGCGGGGAGTGTTGGGCGGGAGGAGTAGAACGAAGGCTCTACGTTCTCCTGGTGGGGGCTCCTCACTGGCAGGTGAGCCAGTAGGATACAACAGCGGTGACAACACACAGAAATGTGTGTGGAGAGGAATTAATTGGTTAAATTGGGGAGAATAATTGTGCACAACTTGCACTTTCAGTTATCTCCAAGACGACCACAGTGGCAGGCTACAGTTTCTCTGCTGTTGAGCTGTTCCTGGTGTTGTGTCTTTATTAATGATCCTACAGATTAAAATCGTACTTTCCGTGGTTTCTGGTGGTATCCCCGGTTCACCATCGTTCTCACGCAGATTTCTGGGAGGAGTGATGTGAAGATTATGTGCGGTGGATTTTTCCTTCTCTCACTGGCCAGGTTTTAAGTGTTTCAGTAATAAGTCTTTCCTTTACCCTCCCCAAATCACACTGGGCATGAGAGGGTGGTTATAGGACATTGACCAAACCTGGTGGGAAACCAATGTTGCCAGATTTTCTGAGAGAAACAAGCAACCAGTCAATTTACAAACAACTTTACATAAAAATAAGCCCATGTCTCTTATAGTAAGTGGACATGGCAACACTGTGGGAAACCCCACTACAGGGTGCAGCGTAAGAGCAAAATGGCTGCCGCGTGAATACAGTCAATAGACAGGTTTCTTGTTTACAAACATTATTACTGGGTGTGCATGCATGCAAGACCGCTTTGACTGAATCATGCACAGCTGGTTAGACTCTAATCAGCTGTGCGTGATTATAGAGTCAGCTAGAGCAGCGAGCTGCAGTGCGTGATCACGTCAACTCAAACACGAGTCCGTCTCCAACTCAAAAGATGCGTCCAAATAATTGGCAAAACAACCAAGATTTTAATGCTAATATAACGTTAATATAAAAAAAGAAAATAGTTTTTTTTTTAAATGTAAAGTTGTGTTTTTTCTTTGAAACCTTGAAAAATATGAGTTCATAGCGATACCATCAAATAGGAACGTATGTATGTCCATTCCATTGATTCAAGCCAGTCCAGATTTTCTAATAGCCCCTGATCCAGAAAAGGTTGGAAACATATAGAATGCTGCTACTGTATCTGATCCCTAGTTAGCTCTATGCACAGCAGCCATATTGGAAAGAAATTCTTCCTCCACAGATGTTACCAATGATACTAATGAAGGCTCTGTTATGTTATGTTTAGTGTAGCACAGTGGTTCTCAAACTTTTTAATTTCAAGGACGCCCATAACTCTGAGAGTGAACAGATGGAACCAAATGGACCCTTACAGGTCCATTTGGTTCCATTTGTACACTCAAAACTCAATCAATTTAAGTACGTTTTTTAACTCTGAGTAAACTCAGTGTATATGAGATTGCACCGGCAGGAGTTCATCTATGTTTCTTGGCAGGGGCACTAACCACGTCAATGATTTACATAGATACAAACAAGATGCAAATACTTGCATTTACATACTAGGCCTATATGCGTCATGCAAGATTTGCTCAGTTATTTATTGCTATGAAATTAGCTTTGATTACACATTTGAGCTTGTAAAAGCCACATTGGTTTGATAATTGCTCTTTAACCCTGAGGCCAACTGAGACCTAAGACCTGACTTTTTATGTCATATATGACACAGTTGCTTCCCAGTTTTAATGGGTTAATTTTGTCCTATAAGCAATGTAATGTTGCACTGATGGTTGCCGCAGAAGTCATTCAACAGTACTTTATCACAGAGGCGCTCAAAATTACAAAAGCACTTTTTATACTATATGAGTCTCATATCATGTTTTGTCCATTTTGTGGTAGGCTACGTATGGATTCTGACTGAATGTATTAACCACTTAAGCCCTACTTTATGTGCATTGTATCATGATGCATTGTGAGCTTGAAGAGATTTGGTGTAGAAGGAGAAAGTGGTCAAAGTACAGTTGTAACTCAAGTCCAGTTCTCTAGGACTAAAGGGGTCTAAGTGGTTAACTGTGAAGTCCCATCCACTTTTACACCTTCAGTTATATGAGTTTGCTGCTTATCCCATTAATACCTGGAACGCATCTGTGTCACTTTAGAATTCTTTAGCTATAAACAAATAGCAGATATACAAGCTCATAGCGCGGCACCGAGTGCCGCGCTATGAGCTTGTAGATCTGCTATTTTTGAAAAATCTTGAAAACATTTTTTTTTTTTTTTTTTTAACTGTTAGGATTTAGAAAACATTTTTAAGAATCACCTCAGGTCTTAAAGGGTTTTAACCACTTAAAGATAGGGTAAGTGATATTGTTTTGTTAAAATAAGTGTTGAATAGCTCTGTATTCTGATAGTACTCATTGCTATATAAAGTGTTTGTTCATCCAATCATTAGAGGGAACTCACACAGGATACAGGATAAACAAGTGAATTTGGAAGTGATGACACAAAGGAATGAGTAGACAACTGGAACACTATAACATTTAAGCTGATAAATGGGTATTATGCTCTCCTGATTGGCTGAACATTTGCAACCCACCTGAAAATGTATTTTCTGTCTAACTCTTCCACTGCCAGAGTAAATAAATAAATAAAGCCCTGACTGCCAGCGATTTTCTTACCTTTTCAAGTAGCCACAGAATATTTATCTCCAGTATGATCGATCCGCTGATGGTTCCCTTTTTTATACGCCGTTGAAAATAGCACGTCTCGGCCAAAAATACATAGTAAAACACAGGAGCCCAAATAAATGAACCAGGAAGTGAATGGAACAGTAAATCTTCGGATCACATTATCTCCTGGTTCTGTGTGAAACAAGATATGACACAGTCATATTATAGGTTGCGGCGGTTGAAAATGCTCATGTGGCCTATAGTTGCTTCTTTTGGGCTTGTTTTGCTAGACCTGTTTGCTTATTTCTCTCACTAAACATTGAAATTGCAACGTTGAAAGGCCAAATGAGGAACAGCGCCACAGTTCATAGAGATACATACAGTGGCTGAAGACAGTATTGCGGGTCGTCTTTAGATCCCATATTCTGAGAGGACATTGAGCCCTCATTGGCTGAAGGACCAGCCAATGAGGAAAAAGTCACGCAAAAGTCAGGACTAGCGAGTGTAGATGTAGACCAGGTTTTGCAACCTGGTAAAAAAAAAAAGTCGTCATAAGTCGTCCTTGGCAGTGATAATCACGTGCCCAAAATAGGGACACCAGGTTAAAATTGGTGCAACTTGTAACATTCCTGTTCTATCCCGGATTTTAAACCAGGTCATCTGCATGCGTAAATGCTGACCACTGATCTAAGAGAGCCTGCCTGCTTGCTCTGGGGAGAAATAGAGTGTGTTTGTGTCAAACCAGAAACAGGATCGTGTCAAAAGGTCGTGTCCAACATATCTATATACGGTATGTCTCAATAGAAGAGCTGGGAGACCAAATACTGTGTTATATTGTATTAACATACTCTACCACAGGAAAAAAAAAGATTTTTACACAATAGTGCTTCAAGTAAATCATTTTGATTCAACGGCGCGTCCATTTCTTTACACCAGGAGTTATACGCTTAGTCAAGCACCTTTCATTAGGAACATAACATACAGTACATACTGTACATACAGGCGCTTCCAACGTGGCATACAAGTATTTTGTTAGAGGATTAGACAGGTCTGGAAGGAGACTACAGCAGGATTAGTGGCAGGTCGGTCGGTGGTTGGTTGGTTGGTGCCTGTCGCAGTGTAAGGGCTTTTTTTTGGCACTCTGCGAGGAGGACGGGATGGGATGGGATGGAATCCCCCCCGGGAGACCCCTGCAGGAGGCTCCTGCGGTGTCTTACCCCGGGAGCTCCCTCCAGGCGAGAGGGGGCAGAGTGCCTCTTCATGTCAGCACAGAAATGTCACTTCCACCTCACACACACACACGCACGCACGCGCACACACACACACACACACACACACACACACACACACACACACACACACACACACACACACACACACACACACACACACACACACGTCTTCACTACACAAACACGTCTTTACTACACACACACACACACACACACACACACACACACACACACACACACACACACACACACACACACACACACACACACACACGTCTTCACTACACATACACGCCTTTACTGCACACACACACACACACACACACACACACACACACACACACACACACACACACACACACACACACACACACACATGCGCACATGCACATATATCTTCACTACACATACACACATACACACATGCATGTACGCACACACACCCTTGTGGCTGTGATTTGCCCTTCCCGATATACATAGTAAAATCCTCGGCGTTGCTAATTCATCCATTTGTAACTCTGAGCATGTACAAAATGGACCCCTTTCGGGTCCATTTGGTTACACTTTGCACATGCTCAGGGTTAGATTAATACTCAGGAATTTACAGGGTACACCACCTCAATCACGCACACGCGTACACACACACACGCACGCACACGTGCACACGCACACACACCATTGTTGCTGCGATTTGCCCTTCCCGATATACACATAGTAAAATCCTCAGCGTTAATTAATCCATTTGTATCTCTGAGCGTGTACAAATGTAACCAAATGGACCCATTACATTTAAATTTACACCGTTACATTTGCACATGCTCAGAATTAGATTAACACTCAGGATTTTACAGAGTACACTATGCTTCTTTTCGTCTTTTTTTTTACCACGCGTGTGCATCCGGAGATGAAAATGGGGAGACGTGTGTGTGTGTATGTGTGTGTGCTTGCGTGTGTCCGTGTGTGTGTGTGTGTGTGTGTGTGTGTGTGCGTGTGTGTGCGTGCGTGCGTGTGCGTGTGTGTGTTGGTACAGTAGCTCAGTGGAATGCTTCAGGCTTGCTTGACACAGCTGCAGGGCATGGAGAGGAAGATGATTATCTCATAGCTGCCAGCCATTCCAACTCAAATATAAGAGAGAGCGAGCAAGAGAGGAGAACTCCAAACTATACAACTAGGCGTCACAGTTGTGAAAGTGAGGTCACACGCATAGATGGATATGACACCAGCATGTCATTCTACAAAATGTGCTTTGGATATCTATATACAGTATGTTTGTGACTCTCTAGGAAAAATGAAACATAAATGATTTTATAACTTGTTAATGTTCAGGCACATCGTACACAGTATGCATCACAAATGTACACTATAACATGTACAGTAGTCATGACATCAATCCGCAATCCATAACTCTTTTTTAATGAACACAACATAATTTTAACCCAATTATCTGTATGGTAGGGTATGTTTATGCAAAGTACCTATATCTGCAGTGGTTGGAGGTGGTCTCCCGATACTCTTCCATTGAGATATTTAGGCGTCAGGTAGGACACCTACTGGTTGTTAAGTAGTAGTGTCTGAACCTCATAAGTGCAATATCTCCCCTGGCCAAGCAGGGGTTCGCTCTCTTGGCGCAGCGGTAGAAGTTTGGTGGGTTTGAATACCGAGTAGAACATGATAAAACATATGGATGTCAGCTGTAAACAATGACACGGCAGCTAATACTTCCAAACTATAATGAATCACATCACAGGTTTACAGGCGTAAAGAAATGTGTGAAATTCGTTTTTGTGCAAACTCCATTGTTTTTGTTGTCTTCAGGAGAGAGAAAAAGAAGGGGGGGGGGGCAGGGAGAGCAAGGAGAAAATAAATCAAACAGTAAATAGAAACAAAGATATCGACATACATAGCATAATCCAGCTGAACAGTGTGTATGATTGAACATGAAAGTGAATATTTTGTTTTCTGCCACATTGTCTTGCTTTGCATTCTCTTGGGGGGGCTATGAGATATGGGAGGGCTTATAGGGATAAGACACTGGGAAAGAACAGGTCAAACAACAACAAAAGGCTGCTGTAATTGGCGTTGTCTCTTTATAATCAGTGGGTATGGCATATCACCAGCCGTGTTGCCCCGAGGAAGACTGCTCAATAAGGCCAATAATAGAAAGAGAAGGGAGTTGAGGATGGATCTGTCATCCGACTTGTTAAAGACGTGGCCATTTTTAGTCATCCTTCCAGAAAAAAAAACTCAACAGAGCCTCAGCCAGGTAATGCCTGGGAAGTTCTGGGTACAACAAGGGTGGGTCTGACTGGATGGGTAATGAGAGCTGCTCCAAAACATGTCTCACTTTTGGTCAGAGAGACTGGGAGTTTGGGGTTCAATCCCCGGCCGAGTCATACCAAAGACTATAAAAATGGTACCCAATTCCTCCCTGCTTGGCACTTAGCATAAAGGGTTGCAATGGTGGTTAGTCCCTGTGACATACTAGCGTCATGTCCAGGGGGTGTACTTGTACTGTACATCACGCCCCCTCACGCTACAGAAACAGTGGATAGGCTCCTGACTGGGCCATATGGCTCGGAAACAGTGGGTTCCCAAGGCTTCTTAATTTACTATTTGTGTGTATATCACACTTCCACAGGCCTACTGTATGTATACATTTAACTTTATGTCCTCCATGGCAACTTTGAATGGTGGTCTACCTGAGCCATTTGCAACCTTGTGTGAATGCGCTCTCAGAAAGTCAAGTAGAATAGATTCACCAACAGAAGAACTGGAATGAATTGACTACACTATCAGGAGCAATTCACCTACAGAATCGGGAACAAAATGGTTTTGTCTCCTCAGAACATTTTCAGCGTAAAATGAAGTGAAACGATTGAGAGTGATTTCATAAATGTTATATAGAGCAGCGTTTCACACGGCGCATGACATTCCAAAACATTGAATCTACAATCCATAAGTTAAAACTACAATTATCTCTGAGCAACAATAAAGAAGGCAGCGAATCTAAAACGTGTCCAAAACCGGTGGGTCTGCTTCAAATAACTGTAGTGACATTGTCAACCAGTAGGTGTCCTATCCGACACCCACTCAACGGAAGAGTAGGGAGACCACTGCCGACCACTGCAGATGTCGTTGCTGTCGGGCAGAAACCTCTTATCTCCATATTCAAACTTTTGGTGTTTTTTTTCGTAAATCAACGCCCTACTTGATCATACCACAGCGTCACACAAAAGTATCAAAAGTAGCAGATCCACAAGCTCGAAACGTGGCGCGAAGCAACGCGTTTTGAGCTTGTAGATCTGCTACTTTTAATAATATACTAATAATAAACTTTATTTGTATAGCACCTTTCATGACATGAAATGCAGCGCAAAGTGCTTTGCAGAGCAAGAATACAGTTACAGTTACAACCAATTTAACAATAAAGCAAACAAAAATAAAATAAAATAAAATAAAAGCAAAAGCATAAAACAACATTAAAATAGGCAATACAGTGAGGACTTAAAAATCAACCAAAGAATCAACATTTTGATACTTTTGATAGAATTTTGATACTTTTGAATTTGAATCCTGAAAAGTAACAGTTTTGGACTTATGAGGTTTCCCCCCCGACAAAGACGATGTTCTAGTTATATTGTATTAACATACTCTACCATACAGATCAGTTAGAAATGGCATTTCATTTATTAAAATATCAGTCCATGATTGTAGCTGAAAAAGTATGAACCTGATCCTCATTACAGTATTATGCAGGAGGCCATATTTTGCTGCGCGGAGAGCGCCAGTTACACCTTAATTCCAGAACGGGGGGGGGGGGGGGGGGGGGGGGGGAGACTATGTAGATCTCCTCTGAGGGTGGCTGTTTTGTGTCTCGACGTACCAACAACCAGCTTTACCCGTCAGCATCTTTTGTCAGGGAACCGCAGCTCTGTTGGCAGGTGACGGGCATACACACCTGGGCACACGCGAGTGCCCAGATGGAGGCTAGCGCGGTGACAGCTGGCATGTCAGCCCCTCAGGATGCCAGAGTGAGTCGCCACAGGGCCACCAAAGCGCGGCTGAGGCCATTGGAACGTCAGCTCCAGAGCAGCTGCACTCTGCTCTGCTGTGATGTTACTTCCATCCTTCCATCCATCCATCTATCTATCAGTGTTTATCTATCAATCAATCAATCTATAAATCAGTCAATCAATCGTACTGCATATCTTCTAGGTCGGGGGTCTTCAACGGGGAGTCCGGGACCCCTAGGGGGCTCCTCAGAGATACTGCAAGGGGGGCCGCCAAATCTTTGTGTGATAGGGACTTACATTTTATTATTTCCATTAACCACTTGAACCCTCGCATCCCTATTCGGGGGGTGAACATTAGCCAAAAATAGCCGATCTACAAGCTACGCAGACGCGTTGTGAGCTTGTAGATCGACTATTTTCGGCGAAGAGGTTTGGTGTACAGGGAAGACAAGAGCAGACCAAGTACAGAGCCAAAGGTCAAGTTTAGAAAGTATTGTTGGTTTTAAGTGGTTAAATGTCGGAAAGCACACATTTAACATGAATCCAATGTGTAGTGGGGGGGTCCCTGCTTCATCTCTCTCTCAGCTAAGGGGGTCCTTGGCCTGACAAAAACGTTGAAGACCCCTGTGGGTAGTATGGAACCTGCTACAGCTCTAATTATGATTTGGTCCAGTTGCCACCCAGCCTGCTCTTTGTGGAGGACTTAAAGTTAACAATATTGCTAATTGACTTAAGGCTAGCCCATTCCGCATAACTGCTGCAGAGTCCTGTCCTACAGCTTTTGAATCTGCATGGTACAAAGTCCGATAGATCAGTCGATAGATAGACAGACAGACAGACCGATAAATTGATCAATCGATCGATCGATCTGTCTGTCTGTCTGTCTGTCTGTCTGTCTGTCTGTCTGTCTGTCTGTCTGTCTGTCTGTCTGTCTGTCTGTCTGTCTGTCTGTCCGTCCGTCCGTCTATCTACCTTACATCACTTCATCGTGTGTGCATGTTTATAAGCTTGGTATCTTGTGTGCCGCCTCGTGTCTTGTTCACAGTAGCCAACAGCTCATTAGCACTATATGTAAATGAACTGGCAGAGGGCCAGAGGGTCACAACACAAACTGGAGAAAGAATAATGACACAATGGCATGTCTTTGTGTGTGTGCGTGTGTGTGTGTGTGTGTGTGCGTGTGCGTGCGTGTGTGTGTGTGTGTGCGTGCGTGTGTGCGCGCGCGCACAGTGCATGTATGTGACAGTTTTTTTGTGTGCGTATCTGTATGTGTTCACACCCCTGCCAAGATGCATACCAAGTCTAAAATGTGTGAGTGTGTCCTAGAATTTGTTTGTGTGTGCTCTGAGAGGATGGGGCTTTGTGTGTGTGTGTGTGTGTGTGTGTGTGTGTGTGTGTGTGTGTGTGCGTGTTTCAGATGCAGAGAGTACAATGTGACAAATCAACTACTGTACACTAATATATTAATATATTAGATCAGTGGTTCTCACATTTTTTCATGTCAAGGACACCTGAATTAATGTTTTTGGCCGCATACCCCGATCTGAAAAGAGTTTGAGCCAGGGAAGGGACCCCCATAAGAGAAGATTTGTGTTGTTTCAAACTTATTCCACGTGTACCACATTTTTGGGAAAATGTTCAAAAATAGCCAAAGTATAAAATTGCGGGTTAAACTGATTTTGATGATACGTATATTAATACATTTTGCTGGGGACCCCCTGGAACTGCCCCCAAGGACCCCCGGGATGTCCCCGGACCCCACTTTGCGAACCAGTCTTAAGATAAGGTCCACTGAACACCTTGTGACACTCCAGCACGGAAACAACGGTGACCTTGCCGTGTGACCTTAGCGTTGGTTTCTTACAGCTTTCGTTCTCCTAGGAATTGTGACAAAGTAGCAGAGCTCCTCCTCAGCTGGATTGTGACACGTTAAACACTTTGCTGTTGTTCCCAGACTCACGCAACGCGTGCGTCCGTCACATCCCAAACAACAGCAGTGAAAACCTCTGATCTTGCTATGATGATAACTGTAACACAGGTCACGCTAGCTGATGAATGACACATTACGATGAGTGGCACATTTCGAGGGAGAAAATAAAAATCTAATCCTAACGCTGGTTCTCAGTTCCACTTTTTTTTTTATTGATGCTTATTGAACTGGAAACAAGTCCCCAGGACTTTTTCATGTTACCCTTTGAGCCTTAATACATGACTGTACCACGTGCTGTTTACGTTTCCGACTAATAAAGTATTCAATCAATCAAAAGTCGATCTTCATCAGGAATTTTAGAGATTCCCCCATCGACTGAGATCGAAACATCGATAAAGCTGCCAAAAAGTGGAGCTGAGCACAGGTGTGCCGATTGTTTTTTATTTTTTGATGTGTCACTAGTTGATGTGTCATTTGTCCAGCACCTGGACTTTAGATGGATGTGCTTCTCTTTTCGTTGCTGTCGGGCAGAAAACTCGTATCTCCATGTTTCATATCTTTGTTTTTTTTCGTAAATGAATGCCTTACTGTCACACAAAAGTCGTGAAAATAGCTACAAGCCCACGAGCTTGTACTGTAGGTCGGCTATTTTCACTACTTTAAATACTTTGAAATAATAATTCAAATGGACCGATTTTGGACTTACAAGGTTTCCACCCGACAGCAATGTTTTGCATTATGAAGGTTAAAACATGGCGTCAGTGATGTTGACCTTTAACCTTTTCTTTCTTGAATGACTGTCACTGTGCTCCACACTGAACCAGACTGCTGTGAAACCAAACATCTGGTCTTAATGTGACCGTAGGGTTTTATTAAGTTGTTTAATGAAGGGGATGACAGCCTTTGACTAATTTCCTCTTTAAAATGAAAAGTTGAATAATATTGTTTCTTCACCGCATGTACCCTACTGTAGCGTCCCTATTCTGGGGGCAAACATTCAGCGAAAATAGCCGATCGACAAGCTCACAAAGCGTCGCAAGTTCGCAACACAACGGGTCGTGAGCCTGTAGATCAGCTATTTTTACTGAAGAGATTTGTGTGGAGGGAAAAACAGAGGGAAAAACAGAGGGGGGCCCACTATAGACCCCTGGGGGACTGTGGTCAATGAAGTAGATATATTGTTTTTGTTTGGTAGATCATTCATGATTGAATAATATGTTATTTCTTACGTTATTTAACTTGTATTTTACAACAGTATCAAACATGCAGTTTACACACACAAATGCATCTATTGAAAGGACCGGTCCTAAATGTATTCTATTTCAATGAATGACGTTATCAGGGGCTGCACTTTAAAACGTGTCATATTAACGTGATTGATACCATGTATATACGTGCACGCGCACAAACACACAGAACACGCATGCGCACAAAAAAAAGCACACGCACATACTGTATATACGAAGAGCTCTTTCTGCAATAAGAAAATTGCAATCTGGCCCACACAACAAATACCCAATGCATGTCCATCATCCGTTGCACGTTGATCATTTTTCCTTTTGCTTTCATCATCACATGTCTCTTTTCATTTTCTGAGTTGGTTGTTGTTTCTGTTCATCTGTTTATTTTTTGTCCATTCGTAAAAAGAAGCCATTATCTCTTCCCCCCCCTCCCAGGCGAGAGACGAAGATGGCCTCGGTGTGAAATTACCCCAGCACATCAGCTTTACACAGGACCCGCCCAGGGTTGTCTTCAAGACAAACAGCGATGTACTTGTAAGGACACTGACATAACCATTTTAACACCAGAATCTAGAGCTTTAAGTTTATTGTTTTGTAGGCTCTGTGTGCACAGCAGCCATATTGGAACGAAATTAGGACTCGCCTCGCTTCCTTCACAGGTGCCGCCAATGATACTAATTAAGGCTCTGTTCTGTTTAGTGTAGCACAGTGGTTCTCAAACTTTGACATTTCAACGACCACCATAGCTCAGAGTGTACAAATGGAATCAAATGGACCCGTAACCCTGTAAGGGACCATTTGGAACTGCCCTCAAGGAACCACGAAGGTACCTGGACCACACTTTGAGACCCACTGGTGTAGCAGAGCGTTTCCAGTGAGCCAACATGCACAATATCAGCACCCTGACTCTGTTTGACCAGAATGGAACAGAGCCTTGATTAGTATCACTGGTAAGACATGTGAGGGAAGTCAGGAAGAGGCCCAATTTCATTCCAATATGGCTGCCGTGTATAGAGCCTATTTGTGAAACATATCTAACACACTGCCCATGATTTATTTATGTGACACAGATGATGCAGATCAAACACACAGCATAGCATGTCAAACCAATATACTGTCCAGCATTTATTGTTTTCAGTGTGTGTGATCCCTGTTTGGCGGTGTGGCTTCAGATCATTTGATTGATTGATTTTTTTATTTTCTTTATAAGTTAGATTTGTTTTTAGTTTTTCATCATGCCTTTTCTCATTTCTATTTTTGCATCATATTCATGCGTCGACTTGGGTCTTTTGGATATATCGGATTCATCAGTCAATTTTCAACCAATCCAGGACTTAAATGATCATGATGGCATTTCGATTCTGGGATGCATTTCAGACTGATATGTGTGTTTTGTTTGTTTTTTCATCATCAATTTGACAATGTGTGTGGCACATACGTACATAGATACATATGTGAATACATTCATTTCATGATTTTATTTCAAATCCATTTTGTAGACTATTCTTCACAACAATAACAGAGCCAAATACTTCGCTGTCGGGTGGACACTCTTCCAAAAGGGTTACTTTTAGGAAATGGAAATAAGAACCTGTGTTCGTATGGATCCTATGTAGTTATTATTAAGTCACAAGCTCTTGTTGATACTTTTCATTTGTTCAATATTTATAAAACAGACCGACCTAACCACTTCCACTTGCACTTTCACAGCAGATCTTCAAGCCGAGACGTGTTGAGAGCTTGTAGATCGGCTATCTTTGCTACTTTTGTGTCACGCTGTAATAGTATAATGATTTAATGAAGTAAGGCATTCATTTATGAAAAAAAACATAAAAAGTTGAAATATGGAGATACAAGGTTTCCGCCCGACACTAACGATATCTTAAATCTGTGAATAACAAGGCCTAAATACTTGAGCATGGATTGCATAATATCTTGCATCTGTGTGAATAAACGGAGCATAGTGGATTGCAGGCCAAATGTGTCCCAAGTGGGACATAATGCACACTAAACCTTATTGATCCCTATGGATTACTAAATAATACACTCTAAAGCTTATTGGCCCCTGTGGATTACTTAGGTAAATCACACATCTTAGCAGACAACTACGGGGTTACCAAATGAGCTGTGGAGCCCCACAGTCTAGGACACAAGTAGCCTGGAATCAATACCATTTTCGGTTTTCTGATCCAGTCTGGAGCAGAAATAACGTTACGTCATCAGGCGGCCGGTACCCACAACCGGAAGCTAGATTTGCATTCCTAGGATGAGCGGGGCACGGGAACGCTAGATTTCTGACACCCCGGCGGAGGCGTGCCGTCTGAGGCAGACTTGAGCCACGAGAGGCACCGCCGAGCGGGTCGCAGTGCCAAACGTTGCGAAGTCCGCTCGAGTTATGTCGTAAATCATCACCCCCCCCCCCCCCCCCCCCCTAGTCTCGGTACCTCCGACACGTCAACACCACCTCGCGCACGGTCCAAGTCAACACAGACGAGCGTTCTCTACCCCAGTTTCAGCCAATCAGAAACCGCGTCTTGAACCCTGCTTATCCTATAGGGGAAAGAATTATCACCAACCAGAACCAAGCATGCACCCCCAAATTGACCCCCAAATGATTCCCCTAGTTTAAAATGTGTTTAGTATGGTACAACCTTTTCGTTTCTTTTGGTATAATAATCTAACTCGCAGCACGACTAGCGTGACTAAACTAATTTATTTGCATTATGTGGGGAACAAAAACAATGCAACGCCAACCGGAGCCCAATTTATTTTTTCCATTTTTCTAAACCGGATCACCTGAATCACAGTAAATATCAGGCTTCCCTCCGTGGTGGAAAGCCTGGTGACACGAGGTTAGGACACAAGTAAGGTTCACAAAGTATCCAACAACAGGGGACGGTTGACAAAACATAAATACATCTCTATACCTGCCCTTTACAATATGACTCTCCATTTACTGGGGTGTAGCTCAAGTTGTTTAACCACTTATGCCCTTAGTGGTCTTAGAGAACCGGACTTGAGTTACAATTGTACTTGGAACACTTTTTCCCATCTACACCTAAATCTCTTTGCCAAAAAATTGACGATCTACAAGCTCACAATGCGTCGCGAATGCGACGCATTGTGAGCTTGTAGATCGGCTATTTTTGACTAATTTAGATTTTCGTGTCATGCCACCATTTCGGCCCACCTCGTATGGGATTATATGACACATTACACAAAAAAGAATTATGACATAAGCAAATCCCTCCTGTCGGTATTACAGCCTGCAGTACATAATGTACCAGATATACATGCAGTTCATGCACAGTACATACAGTACATGAACAAATCCCCCTGACCCTTTTACATGTTACATAGCCCTCCTCCTCGTTGACCAGGCAGGCGGCAGGCCTTTTTCAAGAAATGAATGAAAGAAAATTCATATACTATATTGAAAAAGTAGTTTCTCTTGAGTCATCCAACCTCACAATTCTTTTTTTTTTATCTACCTTGTTAAAGAGTCTGCCTGATGGAGTCGTAGAATGGGCAATACATTACAAAATGCATACGATGACGTGCATGCACGCGAGCGTGTGTGTGCGTGCGTGCCTGTGTGTGTCTGCGGTTGTTCGTCTTGCAGAAAGGTGGCGAGCTCTTGTAAAAGAAACCTCATATGTCCAAAACTGTTACTTTCCAGGATTCAAATTCAAAAGTATCAAAAGTAGCAGATCCACAAGCTCGAAAACTTGTTTCGAGCTTGTAGATCTGCTACTTTTGATGCTTTTGTGTGTCGCAGTGGTGTGATCAAGTCGGGCGTTAATTTACGGAAAAACACAAAAGGTTTGAATGTGGAGATAAGAGGTTTCTACCCGACGGCGACAAAATCCTACCTGTAATGACTGATAATGATAGTAATTTATGTTGGGAGCCGTCTGTCCACGGGCATGGTCTGTCCAAAGAGTCAATGAATCATCTGTAGCAGCCATGGCGTTCAGTCACTAATTAAAAAGTGCTGTTAAGTGTTTACTCTGTACGAACCCAATGCCATCTCCCCACACAGAGGTGGCTGGTTAGAGATACAGTACACTGTAGCATCCAAACGCATCATCGGTAAAGACACTAACATACTTGAAGTGGCAAAAAGAACCCGTGTTCCAATAGATCCAATGTAGTTATTGTTTTGTCACAAGCTCTTTTTAAGACTTTGCATTGGTTCAATATTTATAAAACCCCACAGACACACTTTCACTTTAAAACTCTTAGCAAAATAAATTGCAGATCTACACGTGAGCCTGAAGATCGGCTATTTTTGCTATACTGTTGTGAGTCACCGACCGTGGTATGACGCAAAAAAAGACATACAAAGTTGAAATATGGAATACAGCGACGATATGGGCACCGAGATATCTCAAAAACATGGGGTCCAGAGGGGCTCCTCTGTGTGTGAATCACCTGGTTGGTAAGAGTGCATGTACCACATAAATAACACTAGTTCTTACCCACAGCTGTGGCCTGGGTTCCAATCCAACCCGAGGCTCTTTGCTGCATGTCATACCTACACCCCCCCCCCTCCCCCCCTCTCTCACGGTCATTATCCAAAAATTAAGCATAATACTTGGGCCCAGAATAAGTTGTATTGCGTGCCTTGTCCAGCCTAGTCTGACCAGTCATCTAGTATATTTATACAATTGTATCGTCGCTGTCGCGCAGAAACCTTGTATCTCCATATTATAAAGCGTCGCACAAGAGTAGCAAAAATAGCAGATCTACAAGCTCAGAACGCGTCGCATCGCGACGCGTTGTGAGCTTGTAGATCTGCTTTTTTTGTGCTGTTTCCGAAATGTCTTAAAGTGAAAGTGGTTAAGTGTGTCTGTGAGTTTTATAAATGTTGAACCAATGAAATGAAAATGTTAACAAGAGCTTGCGTGACTAAATCATAACTATGTTGGATCCTTTTGGAACACATGTTATTTTTTTTTCCACATTTCCTGAAAAGTTCCAATTTTGGAGATTTTACCCGACAACGACGATTATGATTTGAGATGACATCATGTTTGCCAACCTGTTAGTGCAAATAGCCACCGTGTGACAGTCTTCCATTTTTCTCCCCCCAATTTAAGAACTAAGTATTAATATCTTGCATGGTCTATAGCTTTGAGCAAAAGTAATGATGATAAACTAAAATACTGACATTTCCACAGACCAATTGTTTTCGTAACTGTATCGATATCATGACGGCAAGGAGAAGTACAGTAGTTGCAATTTTTCAGTTGGATTCTCGTCCAGTTTTTTGTCACTAGCTGTTAGCAGCCCCTGTGAGTGTTTTTTGAAAAGAAACAGCATCATGTCTAACAAAAATTAAGCATGCAAGACTGTCCCCGTAGTGAACTTTACACAGCTTAAAAAGCTCTCCTTCCTTTCTCAGTGGCTGGCGTCCCAGAAATACTGCCTGTTTTGGGCCAGGCTATAACATGGGGGATAAAGCCCAATTGTATACTTTTTCGTACGAAAATAAGTGACTTACAGCAACGTTTTCATGTCAAGGACCCCCAAATTGATATGTATTTGGCTGAGGACCCCCATCTGAAAGATATTTTGTGCCAGTGACCTCCAGAAGCAAAGATTTGAGTTAAATAGGTTCGCTAGTATAAAAAAATGTTAAAGTGGTTAAAATGATTGTGACGCTATGTTAACTTCTTTTGCTAGGGGCCCCCTGGTACCCCCCCCCAACGGACCCCACTTTGAGAACCAATGATTTACATGATGTCGCCGATCGGTGGTTTTCGACTCCTCACAACTCCTCGCCGCGATCTCCTCAACTTCCCAACCTCAAACCTTCTGCCCTCTGCAGTCTGCATGTACTCGCCACCTCCCCAAAAAGCATCTCCCTCCTCCTGCCTACAACCTGTTGGAATGTGAGCCATCCTCTATGCCTCATCATCCTCTCCTTTCGGAAGACAAAAACCATTAACCCCGGTGCGGCCTCGTAATAAGCTCCCCTCAGCCTCTCTCTCTATAAACACCACAGGGTGTCTTCTGGGCATTCTCTCCCCAGCCAAAACTGTGACCTAGTTTCCCCGCTGTGTGTTGTGCTGTTACTCCGCTAGCATGCAAGGTACTTACAGACAAAGTGGAACGGTGCCATCCGACTGAGTGATTGCTCGAGTTTTTTACTAGCTCTGTGTGGTTCGGGAAGTGAGGCGAGAGAGAGAGAGAGAGAGAAATAAAGGACTATAAAGGGTGATTTTAGTTGCGTGGCAGTGTGTTGCGCCCCGGAAATAGCTGATCTTCAAGCTCGTTTGTGAGCTTGCTGTTTCTGGTGCGCGACTTCAGAAACAGCTGGCGTAGCGGTCCAGGCACCTAGGCTACAATGCAGCCTAACAGCGCGTCGCGGGTTCGAGTCCCGATCCCGACGGCATTTGCTGCGTGACAACCCCCATCTCTCTCTCCCCATATCCTGTCAGCCTACTGTCCTATCTATAATAAAGGCATAAAAAGGCCAACAATAAATCTTATGAAAAATGTAGTTAAAGTATACCGGGGCCTTAAAACCATTTGAGCCCATGGGGCACCGATAACCGAGTGGTTAAGGCGCGTTCGATTCCCGGGCCCGTTTGACCCCTGCCGCATGTCACTCCCTGACACTTCTAACCTGTTTCCTGTCTCTCCTCACTGTGTACTATCAATAAAGGCTGAAAAATCCCACAAAATATATTTTAAAAAAACAACACTATGCCTATTCTGGGGAAACGTTCGTCAAAAATAGCAGATTTACAAGCTTGAGCTCGTTGGCTATTTTTGGCGAATGGTATTTGGTGCAGAGACGGAAGAAAGTGGTCAAAGTGCAGCCGTAACTCAAGTCTGGTTCTCTAAGACCAGAGAGGGGTTTAAGTGGTTAATGTCACTGCGGAAGATGATTGCACTCGCATAGGAGGCTCCGTAATTGTTGTAAAGGCAAACGGTTTAAACCACACCACTGGGCTGCCGGTTCGTTGGCCACGATGGAAATAAATGACCGTAATTACATTCAACTGCAAACATCTGTGTGCGGGGAGCGGGGAGACACAGAAAGAGAGAGAGAAAGAGACAGAGAGAGAGAGAGAGAGAGAGAGAGAGAGAAAAAAGCATAACTCCATTAGGGTAATGCACAGTGAAATTTTCACTCGCAGAGCAGAAAGTCGTTAAGTGCTCTCCATCTGTCTTCCCAGAGACGAGGGAACATTTTCTGGACATTTATTATTTAAAATACCCTGGGCCCAACAGCCATTATCAAACTCAACTCTCTCCAGAGCACGTTTTCGGGGGACTTTTACTTAGTCACGGCTCGTTGAATTGTCCACTGCTTAAAGTTTAAAAAGAGGGACGATCCAAAAAGTGACATCTGCGCGTCACCTGTGTGGTTCTGGTTCTTTTGAACCAGAGGCTGATCCCCCATCGCAGTTCGGGTTTGAACCGAACGAGTCTCTTGTCCTGATTATTTCATTTATTTGTTTATTTTTTGTAGAGGTTCTGCAACGAGCTGCAGCTGTATCGTCATGTGGTGTATTCCAAACATTCGACGCTTTTTAGACACACGAATGATTCGTTTTCTCACGACAGGCATTTTGTCTGGATCATTGGTTCTCAAAGTGGGGTCTGGGGATCCCCAGGGGTCCTTGGGGCGGTTCCAGGGGGTCCCCAGCAAAAGTAGTTGACATAACATAACCATCATTTTAACCACGTTATCCATTTTTACGTTGGAAATTCAAAAATTGCAGATCTACAAGCTGACAAGCTTGTACATCTGCTATTTTTGAAAATATTGAAAATGTTTTTTGTACATATAATCTTCTCTTCTGGGGGTCCCTGGCACAAAACCTTTTCAGATGGGGGTCCTCGGCCAAGTACATATCAATTTGGGGGTCCTTGACTTGAAATGGTTTGAGAACCACTGGTCTAGATTGTCAAAATGCCCCGAAAGTGGAGGTCGATTCCACTTAGGAGACAGTGAAACCACTTTTGTGTTTTTTTTTAGATACTTTCATTCTTTGAGAGATACGGTGTCTGAGTGAAAGAGCACCATTACAGGGTCATTCAGGACACGCCTTTAACAGGATGAAATGCCCCGTCTCAAAACCAGTGGTGGACTCTTAACAAAGTACATGTCGTTGCTGTCGGGCAGAAACCTCTTATCTCCATAGTTTCACTTTTTGCGTTCTTTTCGTAAATTAACGCTCTACTTGATCATGATGATACAGCGTCACACAAAAGCATCAAAAGTAGCAGATCTACAAGCGTTTCGAGCTGGCAGATCTGCTACTTTTGCTTTTTTTTAAAATTTGGATCCTGAAAAGTAACAGTTTTGGACATATGAGGTTTCCACCGACAGAGACGATTTACTTGAGTACTGTACTTTACTGTACGGTATTTTTTGGATACTTATGACTTAAACTCCACTTCATTTCAAAGACAAATACTGTACTTTTGACTCCAACATTTCTAGGAAGGGGAAAAAATCACTTACGCCCTATTTCAAATGTAGTGAAACTAGCAGATCTACAGTACAAGCTCACAATGTGTCGCAATGCGATTGGTTTTTGAGCTTGTAGATCTGCTACAGTAGTTAAATTTTTTTTGGGAAATTGTCCACATTAAAATTTGTGATCTTAAAAAAGAAAATGTACTTTATAATGTGTACTTTTGAATACTTGAGTATTTTTTTTAAAGCAAGTACCCCAGTACTTTAACTCAAGTTCAAAATTTGACAGAGCAACTTTAACTCGTGGTGGAGTAATATCTGACCAGGAGCATCTATATTTCCACTGAAGTACTGGGGGCTGAGCACTTTGTCCAGCACTCCGCGACCGCGAGTGTCCGCAAACAGGCACAGAGGATACTATTAGAGTATACTGTCTGTTGCCAAATAAACCCGCAAAACCAATAAACCTGCATGCGGCAGGATGCTTAAAGACTTTATCCCCCCCCCCCCCCCCACCCCCTTCCGGTTGTTGCATCCCTCAACTTATTAACATTCAGCAGGGGGGATTAAGGGTCCGCGTGATGGATGGATGTCGTTGAGGAGTCTGACAACTGATTAATGCCTTAATTATCTGCAGCCTAGGACCTGACACTCCTCCAAGTGCTGACAGAGTGAGCTGTGTGTGGCCTGACGAGTACAGCGCGGTGTTCGGGTCTCGCCCACCGCTATCTGCTCCAGCAGGGTCACATTCGTTTCCTTAAATACTTCCTCCCCACTGTGGCGTAAAGTAACTAAGTACATTTACTCAAGTGCCGTACTTAAAAGTACAATTTTGAGGTCTTTTTTTTACTTTACCGGAGCGTTTCCAATTTTCAATGCTTTTACTTCTGCTCCTCTGCATCTCAGAGGCAAATTATTATGCTTTTACTCCACTGCAGTTATTTGAAAACTTTAGTTATTAGTTACTTTGTAGATTTTGATTATTGTTACAAAACATACATTAACCACTTCAGCCCTATTTAAACTTTGGCTATTTGAAAATAGCATATCTACAAGCTCACAACTCGTCGCATCGGGACGATTTTTATACATTTGAAACCTGTGAAATGGGACATTCTGCATAATGAGTAATTTCTACTTTTGGTACTTTAAGTACATTTGATACCAATACTTTTGTACTTTTACTCGGAAAACGGGACTTCTACTTGTAACAGAATATATCTACATTGCAGCATTGATACTTTTACTCAAGTAAAACGTGTGAGTACTTCTTCCATCACTGTCCCTCCCTCCCCAAAGGGAAAAAAGCTTTTTTTTTGTCCCGACCGAGGAGGAAGTGTGTGTGAGTCTGGTGAAACAGCCTCTGCACCTTGCAGTGCTGAAAAGAAAAACTAAAGAAAAACATCTATAAACTTATTTTAAAAATGAAGGACCTTTCACTCCACTGTACATAGTAAAATCTTAATTTTACCACTCAAACCCCTATATCGTCACTGTCGGGTCGAAACCTATATGTCCAAAACCGTTCTAGTTTTTTTATTATTAAAACATTTGTGTGACACTTGTATGACGAAGTAGGGCGTTCATTTACGAAAATACATAAAAATGTGAACATTTTTGAGATACAAGGTTTCTGCCCGACAGCAACGATACATTTCTTTGACCGGGGTCTATACTTTGGTCCCCTCTTTTTTTACCTCTACGCCAAATCTCTTTGACTAAAGTCCGCCTATTATAAAAGGGACGCTAGGGTTCATGTGGTTAATGTGTTAATTAAGCACTTATATTAAGCCCTGTATGCTTCACCAAGTATAGACCCCGGTAAATGAAGTGTGCAGTGGCGTCGTTAGGGGTGGGCTTCGGTGGCTATAGCCACCAATGTTTTGTCCAAAGCCACCAATAAAAAACAATTAAAAATTAAAAAATTAAAAGTTTTTTTTTTTTTTTTGAATTATATATCTATCACCCTAACCTAACCCTACCCCTAACCCTAAAACCGAAATAAAGTAACACAAAACGGGGGAAAAAGCACTCTAATCCGCGAAATCCGCGAAAAAAATCGCGCGCGCGCGCTTCGCGCGCGCGCGGGAGGAGGGGCACATGCACGCGCGCTGCGCGCGCGTGCATGTGCCCGTTGCCTGCGGGGCTAAGCCCCCGACCTAGTAGAGACCTAGCGACGCGTCTGGAAGTGTGTAGGGTTTAAATAGTTAAGGAAACACATTTCTCTATTACAGCGCTGCCTGCAGTGACTGCCCCGTGTTAGTAGCCTATCTGCAGTTTGTTGTTGTGCAAAATGTGCTCCTTGCTCCATTGAAATGTTGATTAACATTAAAGGACCACTTCACCCATTTTCCAACTCAAATCTTCATATAATTGGTCCTCACTAATGCTCATGGTACCATTTTTGTCAACTCGGTCTGTGTCTCAGAGGAGGGCTGTGGACGGTTCAGAAACCTGCCTACCAGTGACATCATCGATGGGGAAATCCAAGCTAATAGAAATTGCCGGCTTTCTATTCCTGGAAAGTTAGCACGCTATAATAGAATACATTGTTCTCACATTATTTAAAAATAATAATAAAACATTTGATATATTGTTTGAAATGACCAAACCCGCCTACCAATGATGTCACTGGTAGGAAGGTTTCTGAACTGTCCACAGCCCTCCTCTGAGACACGGAGTACACAAAAATTGTACCATATTATAATGAACATTAGTGAGGACCAATTATATGAAGAAAATGGGTGAAGTGGTCCTTTAACAATTTTCTAAACAAAGCTACCTCAAGGTCTCCACATGAACCCTAGAATCCCTATTCTGGGTCTATTTTTCGTCAAAGATGCTTGGTGTAGAGCTAGAGGGAAAACATTGGAGGATTGGGGGAGTATTAAGAGTGGTTAAGAGTGATACATTGCCCATTTAACTAATTTATCACATTTTCCTGTTCTCTACAACTATAGGTCATTTAGAAAAGGACTTCTCAGTTCTCTTTCTACTGTGTAATAGTTTTGTTGTGTTCATGTCCAGACGGTTTGGAGGCTGAGCTCCTGCTTACAAAGAAAAATAGCTTAAAGTAATACTCGAGTTTCGTGTGTCGTTACTTAAAGTAGCACTTCACCCATTTTCAACCTTATCTTCATATCTCCATTCTTCATACAATGAGCTTCGGTGAGGATCAATTACATGAAGATATGTTTGAAAATGGGTGAAGTGATCCTTTTAAGTTTCGGATACCGATTTTCTGCGCGCAACACCGACACACAACTAAGTATAAATCGTCTCTGTCGCGTGGAAACCTCATACGTCCAAAACTGTTACCTTTCTGGATTCAAATTCAACAATAGCAAAAGTAGCAGATCTGCAAGCTCAAAACGCGTCGCTTCGCGCCGCGTTTCGAGCTTGTAGATCTGCTACTTTTGATACTTTTGTGTGACGCTGTAGCATGATCAAGTAGGGCGTTCATTTACGAAAAAAACACAAATATTTTGAATATGGAGAAAAGAGGTTTCTGCCCGACAGCAACGAAATCAGACTTTAGATTGCATTAAAGGAATGATTTGTGTATTTGGTGCGCGCTGGGTGAGAGTTACTGACGCCGTCTCGTGTCCCATGTGTCCTCCAGGTGTGTGACTGGTGCAAACACATTCGGCACACGAAGGAGTACTTGGACTTTGGCGCCGGGGAGCGCAGGCTGCAGTTCTGCAGCGCCAAGTGTCTGAACCAATACAAGATGGACATCTTCTACAAGGAGACCCAGGCGGCCCTGCCCGGGGGGCTGTGCAACCCGGGACACGTGGTGGGTGCGCCCGGGGAGGGGCAGGCCGAGTGCGGCGGAGGAGGCGTGCAGCTCCTCACTCCGGAGTCCTGGGGGACGCCGCTGGGGGACCCCCGGCGCAAAGCCCCCTCGCCGGGGGGGCCCGCTCCCCCCTCCACCTCCTCCGCCGCCTCGCCCTCGGACACGGGCACCGTCTGCTCCCCCTCCTCCTCCTCCTCGGCGAAGGTCCCCACGCCCCGGCCCCACGAGAGCCCCGGCCTCCCGCCCCCTCCCCCGCCCATGCCCCACGCCCTGCACCCGCCCATGGGGGTTCCCTCCGGTAGCCCCCCCATGGTGATGACGCCCCGGGGGCCCATGCCCCTGCCGCTGTTCATGGAGCACCAGATGTTCCAGCAGATGCGCCCACCGTTCCTCCGCCACCCTCCCCACCACGCGGGCGGGCCCAACAGCCCGCTGTCCAACCCCATGATCCCCGGGATCGGCCCGCCGCCGCCGCCCCCGAGGAACCTCGGCCCCCCCTCCAGCCCCATGCACAGGCCCATGATGTCTCCGCACGTCCACCCCTCCGCCAATCCCAACCCCGGACTCCTGCCGCCGCACCCTGGCTTCCACATGCCCGGCATGCCCCCGTTCCCCCCCATCAACATGATGCCCAACGGACCCCACATGCCCCACATGCCTCCCATGATGAACTTCGGCATGCCGTCCCTCGCCCCGCTGGTGCCCCCTCCCACTCTCCTGGTCCCGTACCCCGTCATCGTGCCCCTGCCGATCCCCATCCCTATCCCCATCCCCATCCCCATCCCCTTCAGCCCCAAAGCCTCCAGGGACCGGCCGGACAGCAGCAGCCCCATCTCCAGCGCCCCCGAGCCCTCTGAACCCTCCGCCTCGGGGCCGCAGTCTCCCGGCTCCTCTGGAGGGGACGGCGTGGACCGGAAGGTCGGACCAGCCGTCTCTCCCGGTTTCTCCGAGAGACGCGGCAGGACAGCGGTGGTGGACTTGACGGTGAAGGCGGAGGACGGCTCGGGGGGGCCGTGTCTGTCCGGCGGTCCCCGCGGACCGATGGACGGGGTGATCGACCTCACCGTGGGCCAGCGCTCGTGCCAAGAGCAGCTGCAGCAGCAGCAGGTCATCCAGAGGATGTTCCCGGCGGTCCGGGTCAAGGAGGAGGCGGACGCGGAACCGAATCCCGTTCCTCCCCTCCTGCCCGGACCTCCTTGTGTTCCGGCCGTGGCCGGGGGGCTGTGGGGGGACGGGGGGGAGGTGGGTAAGGACGAGGGAGGAGGAGGAGACGGGGCCTTTTCGCCGGGCCTCTGCTCCGAGGAGTCGGACGGGGCCGCGGGGAACGCCGACGCGCCGGAGACGTCCCGCTCCTCGCCCGGCAGCGACGACAGCTCGTCCTGCAGCGTGGAACCTCCGGGAGGGCCGCGGACAGACCTCCTCCCCGCCCAGCTCTCCTCCTTACCCAGCAGCACAGCACGGACCCAGCCCCAGCATCCCCTGGCCCAGCACCCGCACTCCCTGCCAAAGCTCCAGGCTAGCAGCGCTGCCCCGTGCAACGTCATCGTCAACGGCACGGGGTGGCACGCGCTCCTCGCGCCTCCTGCTGCTCCTGCTGCTGAGCCTCCTCCCGCGGACCGAAGAGGAGACGGTAGAGTAACAGGCGGAGGAGAGGAGGAGCAGCTGGCGGCGGCTAACGGCGAGCTGGAGCGGGAGGCTCTCAAAGAGAACAGCTGCTCGGTGACGGAGTGGGACCCGGGGAAACGGGTCGCGCCGGGCGATGAGGCGGCGCTCACAGGTGAGTGGTAGTGGTGCTCCGAAAACATTTTTATTCAACCCATTAAGGCCTGAGGCCTGATTCTACAAAATGTCTTCTAAATCAGTCTTCTAAACAGTTTTTTTTTGGTTTAAATCAGTGGTTCTCAAACATTTTCATGTCAAGGACTCCCAAAATGATATGTATTTGGCCGCGGACCCCCATCTCAAAATATTTTGTTCCAGGGACCCCACAGAAGCAAAAAAAAATAGTTACAAATATAGTTACTTAATATATTCAAAGATTTGCATTAACGTTCACAATTTTTCGAAAATAGCAGATCTACAACCTCATAGCGCGGCACTCCGCGCTATGAGCTTGTAGATCTGCTATTTTTGAATAGCCAGAGAAATCTAAAATGACACAGATGCGTTCCCGGTCTTAATGGGTTAAGTAAAAGTAGTATATGCCTCAATGTATAAATACTCTGTTACAAGTGAAAGTCCTGAATTAAAAATGTTACTTGAGTGAAAGTACAAAAGTATTGGCATAGAAAATGCACCATTAGTACTTATTATGCAGAACGATCCATTTGCCGTTTCACATTTCACATCTACAAGCTCACAACCCGTTGCATCGCGATAGATTGTGAGCTTGTAGATCAGCCATTTTCGAATAGCCAAATCATAAAGTAGTGCTTAAATGGCGAATGTATGTTTTGTAATAACAATCTAAAGTTCTCAAATAAACGTAGTGGAGCAAAAAGTACAACATTTGCCGCTGAGATGTAGTAGAGTAGAAGTACAATACTCAAGTGGAGTAAAAAGGTACCCCAACATTGCACTTGAGCACAGTACTTGAGTAAATGTACTCTTCCCACGGCCCGGCCCGCACAGGTGAGGGTAAGCCGGTCCCCGACGATGACGGCCTGGAGGAGGGGGGCGAACGCGGCTACTCGCTGCCGCTGCTGCCCGCCGGCGGCGGCGGCTGCGTGGTCATCCAGCCCGTGCCAAAGGTCGGCGGCGCCGGTGGCATCGACAAGACGGCCATCCTGTCCTGCTCCATCAGCGCGCCGCTGTCGGCCTCCGGGAGCCCCGAGCTGGAGCCCCCGCTCAAGAGGAGGTGCCTGCGAATACGCAATCAGAACAAGTGAGGTGAGAGGTCACTCATGCACAGTGGTGGATAAAGCACTCGAATGTTTTACTTAAGTCAAAGTATCAATAGTGCAATGTAAAAGTACTCTGTTACAAGTAAAAGTCCGGAATTCAACATTCAATACAAAAGTATTGGTATCAAAATGTACTTAAAGTACCAAAAGTAAAAGTACTAATATGTTTGAAGATAGCATAGGTATAAAACCGGGCTAAAGTGTTTATATAACACTTTAGCCCTATATAATGTAATAATTCATATCTGCAAAGTAACTAGTAACTAAAGTAACTAAGTAAGTAACTAAAAGTACAATATTTGCCTCTGAGATGTAGTGGGGTATAAGTAAAAGTATAGACAATTGAAAATACTCCAGTAAAGTCAAAGTACCTAAAAATTGTACTTAAGTACTGTACTTGAGTAAATGTACTTAGTTACTTTACACCACTGCTCATAGACAGTCCTTGGTTCATTTGTTTTAGTTTTTAGCACAAAACAATTGTAAAAAGACATAGTAATAAGTGCAGGTGAGAAAGTAAAACCATGAAGGGCTTATACAAGGATCTCACCTAAGAAAAATGTTTTAAATGTAAATTGAACGAAGTAATCAAACATAAGACACGACAAACGAAAGTCGTGAGTGTGAAGTAGAGTGTGTGTGTGTGTGTGTGTGTGTGTGTGTGTGTGTGTGTGTGTGTGTGTGTGTGTGTGTGTGTGTGTGTGTGTGTGTGTGTGTGTGTGTGTGTGTGTGTGTGTGTGTGTGGCGCGCGTGCGTGCGTGCGTGCGTGCGTGCGTGCGTGCGTGCGCGCGCAGCTACATTATATGGAGAGGCTTGATTCATCAGGCTGGCCCTCAATCTATGCTTAAAGTTACTGACTGAGTGAAGATGAGGAGTTGGCCATAAGTTAGCATGCATTCCAGACTGGAGAACCTCTGTGTTTAATGGGGAAGTGGCTATGAGTTCAAACCATTCAACCATGTCCAGTCCACTAGATATTACAATGATTTGATTGGTTGCTGACACAGACAGACAGAAAGGGGGGGGGGGCACAAAAAAGACTGAGCGAAATAGGGATGAGTTTGATTGGTTGTGCCAGTCTCCAAATAAAATGTCTGATTTCAAATTAGATTTGATATACTACATACAAGCTGAAATGATCAGCTTGCCTGTCATTGCAGGGTTATTGTGCTGACAACGCGCTGTTGCGCGACGCGTCAGGTTTATAGGCTCTCTCTCCCTCCCACCCTCCCCCTCTTCCCCTCCTTGTCTCCTCACATCCCTACTTTGTGCATCCCTCACTCTGCATCATGTAACGGTTTACCTTTCAAATGGACATGACATTTTGATTTGGAAGAGAATGTGTCGTACGTACACTTGTGCAGAGAGAAAAATATAGGGCTGATAATAGGCCTTTTTCTTAGTTTTCTCATGCTATTTCGAGTTTGATGAATGTCATTATATTCTTAGCTGAAGCCAGAAACATCATTTATGGAATATTGCACTGCTATTAATCCGTATTATATTCAGCATTCACTTTTATAGAATATCGATATAGCGGTACATTGATTGACAGATTACCTCTATGGACTGTATAATGAAAACAGATTTTCTTTTTCTTTTTGTCAGCCTCAGATGACAGACAATCACTCATTACAGCCAAATAGAGCAATGTACGTTAAATGTTAGTTTCTGTCTGTCATACCTACAGTAACACAGACAATACACACATGCTGAGGGTGCAGATGGGCTAGTGGTCAAGGCACATATACCACATATAGGCTTTAATGCAGCGACCGAAGGACAGCGAGCTGCAGGTTTGATTCCCGAGCCTGATAACCTTTGCTGTGTGTCGTTGCCTGTGTGTCAAGCTATAAAAATAGAAATACATGCATTACATTAATTAATAAGGAACAAGAATGAATAAGGACATCTCGTTCTTTATTTTAATCACGGGTGTTTTTTAAGATGTGGATTTTGGTGCTTCAGGATTATACGCATGGTTCTTGTAAGTACCTAAGTAAGTACCTGTCTTTAATTCCACTCCATCTCTATTGTCTTGCAGATGGATGCTCTGAGGAACGCTGTGCCATCAACGAAAACGTCACCCCCCCCCCGTGCAGCACCTTCGACCCCACCCTCCCTCCCGCCCGCCCACCTGCCACACCCCGTTGCCACACTCTCCTCGCCACAGTCCAGTCTACCAGCACTCCAAAAACAGCCTATAATATGACGCCCGCCGGGTGAGAGTCCAACCAAACTTGTTCAATGTGTAACATAGTAGAAACAGAGAGGAGGAGGGACTCCGTTGTCTGTTTGACAGACGTCCAGAGCGTCCGCTCTGTGATGTGAAATTCCTTGCGCTCTCGACCACGGGAGGCCTGTCTGAGAAGCATCTTTGAACTAAAAAGAGTACAATACAGGTGCAGGACTTTAAGCCTACTTTTCAACTAATTTAAAGACTCCCAGCCCACACTGCCCCCTAGTGTCCTGTCCTGGTCCACCACCCTCCCCTCCAAGCAAAGCAAGTTGCTCTGTCATGTCTGTTCTTGTGGAAACGAAACGCACATGGATTAGTGTCCAGTACTGCACTGTGTCTCAACGTCCGGTCCGGGGGGCCTCGTCAGGGATCCAAATGGACCCTTTTACGGGTCTGTAACCCTTGAGATTGTACGAATGGAACCCAATGGAACCGCCATTGGGTTTCATTCGTACATTCTCAGAGTTCAAATAACTTTAGCAAAGAAAGTATCAAAGAGATCAATCCATGAAAAAGCAGTTCAAGCCAGTGCCACTTTTTGTTGGGGGCATAAAAAAAAAGTGTCTTTAGTATTTTTCTTTGTTTGTTTTCTTATTGCATACATTCTTATTTGCACAACTTGTAGCTACAGCATAAACCAGAGTTCACAAAGCTTCAGCTGTATACATTGGAAAAAAAGCCACAAAACAGCAGAAATCACATGCTGTACCATTGCTTGTCCATGTAGCCAGACAAAATGGAGTTGCCAACCCAGTCTTGCTCTTGCCTAGTTGCCGGACAGTCGGAGAGAGCTACGCCTACATTTCAGTGTAGACGCTAAAACTGCGTGGAAATATTTCTGAGAATGAAGAAAACAGTTTTATTAGCAGCCGTAGGTTCTCAAAGTGGGGTTCAGGGACCCTCAGGGTGCCTTGAGGGCTTCCAAAAGGGTCCGTTACAGGTCTGTAACTCTTGAGAGCGTACAAATGGAACCAAATGGACCCTTACGGGTCCATTTGGTTCCATGTGTACACTCTCAGAGTTATGGGGGTCCTAGAAATGTTCTAGTTCTAGTATCTATGTTGAATTTAGATGTCACCAGATGTAGTGTGGGTACAGATCTCAGACACTCTGGCAACGCAAGACTCTTGCCAACCTCACATCAATCCCGTTGGGTAATAGTGATGGGCGGTACGTGTCAAACATGGCGTGTCATAAATTAATGCAGTTAATGGGTTATTTTTTCAAAATGATTCAGAGTGAGGAAGATTAAAACCAAGAGTCGGGTGTTGTAAACGCAAGCTCCCCATTCTGAACACTAAAGCTACAATCCGTAAGCTTTCTGTTCGTTGTCTCCCTCTCCCAACAGAGAGTTAACACTGCAACCATGTCCAAACTACGGTGTCCAATCCGGTGGTCTGTTTCAAATAACTTTATCGACATTGTCAACCAGTAGGCGTCCTACCTGACAGCGGGGTCTCAATGGAAGCGTAGGGAGGTATTAACATACCGTTGCTGTCCGGCAGAAACCAGCTAACTCGGTTTTTCCGCTTTTGCATTTTTTTTCCATAAATCAGTGCTATTGAACACCCTTTACGTCTGTGTGTTGATTAACAAAAATATTGAACCAATGAAAAGGATTAAAAAGTGCTTCTGACAAAACCAGCTAACTCCATTGGATCCTCAAACCAGCTAAATCCAGCAAAGGGGGGTGGAGTTAGCTGGTTTTGCTGACTCCAGGCTCCACCCCTTTTGACCTCCAACCTCATTGTGAGCTTGGAGGTCCATTCAGCTGTTCTTATCAATGATGAACAAAACCTCATAACTCCACTTTTTGTTCAGTTTTAGTCATATCCTGAAAAATGAACATTTTGGAGTTAGCTGGTTTATGCCGGACAGCAGAGATACCTAAAAGGATGTTTTATTCATTAAAACAAGTCCCGGATTGTAGCTTTATGGATCCTAATGAGTCAGCAGGGTTGAGGTTGACAGGGTAGAAATTCACCAGCAAAGTGTCGCCGTCGGGTGGAAGCCTTGTATGTCCAAAACCTTCACTTTTCAGGAAATGGGAAAAAAGAACCTGTGTTCCAATGGATCCAAAATAGCTATTATTTAGTCTCAAGCTCATACTATTTTTCATTGGTTAAATATTTATAAAACCCTGCAGATGCACTTAACCGCTTTCACAAAGTACGGCATTAAATTACGAAAAGAAACACATAAAAGGCTGAAATATGGAGATACGAGGTTTCTGCCTGACAGTGACGAAATAATGATACTGTATGTGCGTGGAGTCATGCAATCGTTACCATGGAGATCATATTTGACTTGACATAGTCACGAGTGTGTGTGCTTGAACTGCAGACAGGCTAGTGATGGAGAGATTGACCTCGAGCCTGAGGCCCACACACTCAAACATTGAGCATTCATTTAACCCAGTGGTTCTCAAAGTGGGGTCCGGGGACCCTCGGGGGTCCTTGAGGGGGCTCCAGGGGGTCCCCAGCAAATTGAGTTAATATAGCGGTCAAGATGGGTTTAATCACTTTTAGCCCTATATACATAAGGCTACGTGAAAATGTGAAGAATTATTTTTTAAACAGATCTTGTGTGGGGGGTCCCTGACAAAATATTTTCAGGATTGGGGGCGCCTGCAGACAAATACAGGGGTCCTTGACATGAAAAAGTTTGAAAACCGGCCATTGCTCTTACGCATGCATTTTTGCAGAGTTTTAGGTGGATGTTTTGCCATATTACTGTCTCCTCTCCAGTTCCATCTGATCCAGTTACACTGGCCTGCGGGGCTGGGATGGATGGCATTGAACAAAGGCAGTATTTACTTGAGACTCTCCCTTGGAGGGAATACGTTGTACCAATCAGTGGTGGAAGAAGTACTCGGATGTTTTTTTTTACTTAAATGAAAGTAGCAATACATTTACTTGAGTTTAAATACAAAGGTATCGGCATCAAAATATGCTTAGAGTCCCCAAGTAAAAGTATTAAAAGTCTTCTAAATGAGTCAGACTTTTCGAAAATAGCTGATCTGATTTACATACTTTAAATACTCAAATAGACAAGTACTAAAAAAATGTACTTTGCACCACTGGTTGAGAGATACGCTGTACTATCGTAAAAAGTATTATCATGATGCCAAAGGCTTCTGGTGTGTGTTCAAACCCAATCATCCCTTAAACGTGTCATGTTTTCAACGGAGGAAAAAATGAAAAACTTTTGTTGCCAAAATAATAAGCTCTGATTTCATCCGGTAACGCAATTGGACACAGAGGAGAACGTTGGAACGCAGTATTACCCCCCCTGTCATTTCACTCTGTCATTGTTCATTTGACACAGGCTTACAGCGCTGCTGTATATGTCCACACCAGATGAACCGCAACACTGTATTTAAACAATAATGCCAGACAAGTGATACAGTTTCACATGCTTTGTCATCGCTCCCGTAATTGTTTTTGTTTTATTTCATGTTGTCACGACCACTGTACATGCTTTGCCTTTTTTTTAAATACAAGTCAACCTCTCTCTCTCTCTCTCTCTCCCTCTCTCTCTCCCCCCCCACACACACACACACACACACACACACACACACACACACACACACACACACACACACACACACACACACACACACACACACACACACACACACACACACACACACACACACGCACGGCACACGCACCACCGCAAACATGACGCACACTTTCCAAATAATAGGTTTAACTCGTGTGTGCCAGGCAGGTGTAAGCAGAGAGCAGGCCTGCACAGGGGGAAAAAAACCCTGAGTGTTCATTTACCTCTCTCTAGTGCAAAAGCAGACCCTTACGGGTCCATTCTTATACTGTCAGAGTTAAACGCACGCCGAGTATTTTCCTGTGGCGTTTGAGATGAAAGAGTGTTGACTCAGAGAGTGAGCAGCGTGTGCAACCCTATCTGTTGCCTGTTAGTCAGGCATTTAGACTTGAGCTCGTCCGGTGCCAAGGCCCGGCTTTAATGTCGCTTTAATCATTGCCCTTCCACTGTGTGCTTCACTTTCCTCTTTTAAAAAAAAACCAATACGCCCTTTTTTTCACTTTTAGAAATTCCGTTGCCCTCTTCAGTTTCTTGCCCGACTTCTCGTGACAGATATTTCTTCTCTCCCCCGTTTTTTTGTTTTGCCTCAAGAATGAACGTAGACGCACATATGTGTATAAAACAGGTCAATGTACTTTTTTTTAAGGACAGTACAAGAGAATTGGGTCCATTGCACCCCAGTTTTTATTTTACTCTGAAAGTGTCAAATTGGACCCACAATGGTCCACTTTTTACGTTTATCCAATTGCAACTCCCAAGTGTATACGAATGTAACCAAAAGGGGCTCATAAGATAGGACCTACGGATGTGACCAAATGGACCCGTACCGCACAGGTCCATCCGTACGGTACGTACGTTCCCCAAGAACGTACCCTCTCGGAGTTAAAATGAACCGTCTAAGTCAGAACCCGGTTCCATGTCCTCTCTCTCCACACTTTCACTGGGCCTTAGCTCCTGTAACCCAATGCATCGACACCCAGGACTGATGGAGTCTTGAAACTGGACACTACAATTTGTGTCTGTGTGCGTTTCTGTCGACAGATGTGTGAGTCATACAACACTCCCCGACAACGAAACTGCTCTGTCCTTTGTCTGATAGTGGATAGGTCACAGTTTCCCTGTTTGTTTTGTGTCTGACCTGTGTCGAAAGTTCTACCCAGTCCAGTTTTGTCAGAGTTTTGAGGGGGTTTTTTTGGACGGAGGAACGCTTTCAATCTCTTTCCACTCTCCACACGCAAGGGAGACACACGCATAGTTGTATACGATACAGCTTCATCTGTGTTGGTACTTGGAAATGGTATACACCCAGTGGTTCTCAAACTGGTGGTCCGAGGAACCCCGGGGGTCCTTGAGCAAAATGACTTAATGCAGCATCAGAATCAGTTTAACCACTTTGACCCTATGTACGTCGACTATTTGAAAAAAGCCAATCCACAAGCTCACAACGTGTGGCGCGGTGTGAGCTTGTAGATGTGCTATTTTCCAAAAATCTTGGGAGGCAAAATTGAATATCTGAAATATTGTATGGGGGTCCCTGGCACAAAATATTTTCAGATGGGGGTCCTTGACATGAAAAGGTTTGAGAATCACTGGTGTACTGTATCAGCTTATTAGCCCTGAAACATGACATCCGTCATACCATGACAGAAGAGCGTCATGTGAACCATGGCTAACAGCTTATCTGTGTTGGACATGCAAATGGTATGTGTGTTTTACAAATGATTATGAATGCCTGTTCTCCGTGTGGTAGTTTTTGGACCACGGTCTCTTTGACGGCAGACAGACACATGCAAATCTCCAGCATTCCTGTTAACAAGACGAACTGTAGGCCTTTGGTCAACGGCCGGAATTATGCAATGACAACTATTTCAAACCCCGAGACGAACGGTCCACAAGACGAAACAATGACATGAAATGGCGTTGTGTTGGAAAAAAAGAAAAGAATAATAACAGAGAAGTTGCCTTAACTCTTGCTTGTATAATCTCTACAGTTAAGACAATGATGCTTGCTTGTAAAGACTCTCACCCCCCTACACTTTGTACAAAATGAAATACACAAAACAAAAAACAACAACTTTGTTATCTTGCTAGTGTCAATGTATAGATGATCAGCTTTTTCTGTATCTTGTATGGACCGTCACAGTTTTTGCTAAGAAAAAAAAAAGAGAAATTCTGAAAACTCCCCAGCTCCTATTCCCTTAACATCCAATCTGTTCTACGTTTTAACTTGTGGTGGACTGTCAACTTTTTTGTGTACATTTTATAGTATTATTTATTGTTGACAAGTTTTTTGCATTTGCAAATAATGAAAAGAGAGGGAAAAAAAGAAGAAGATTGTTTGACCTGAGCATTCTATTCAAGTGTAAATGCCTGGTGAAAAGTGAAATGCTTTTTTTATAATTAAAAATGGGAAAATGGTGGTATGAGGAGATTATCCTTGTCTTTTTCTTATGACGTTGTAACATGTAGGCTACATGACACGTGGCCAAAATTGCTTTGGAAAAAGAGTCATTTTTTTTTGTGTTGTAACAGTATTTGTTTTATCCAGTGAATTGCTCATGAAGACAAATAAATATGAGGCACACACTGCTCCGTTTCCCCTGGCTCATATCTGTTCAAATACACTGAACATAAACACATATTGTGTCCACACGTGTGTAGCAAATTGTGTACACCAGGGGTCTTCAACGTTTTCAGGCTAGGGACCCCTTAGCTGAGAGAGAAATGAAGTAGAGAAACCCCCCCCCCCCCCCCCTCACTATATACTGTATAAAATTGTGTTGCAGATTAAACCTTTTCATACATTTCATAGATAGCTTCATAGACTTGTTAGACAGCACTATCATCAGGGTATTTTCAGACAACTCTGAGTACTTAGTAAACTTGACCTTTGGCTCTGTATACTTGGTCTCCTCTTTTTCCCTCTACACCAAACCTCTTTGCCCAAAATTGCCGATCTACAAGCTCACAACACGTCGCAGCGCGATGCGATGTGTTGTGAGCTTGTGAGATGTTGAAGACCCTTGGTGTACACCATTTCCAACATGTGGGCCGGGGCAATACCCTCTCACGGACCACCACTGGGCCCCAGCCCACATGTTGGAATCACTGCAGTGTATAGACTTTTGGAGTAAACTATAGTCTGGATTCACAATGCTGTGGACTGTATATCAAACAATATCATGTTCTCCTCAAACACCCCAAACAAACCAAA
Source organism: Gymnoscopelus microlampas (assembly GCF_963454915.1). Lineage (NCBI taxonomy): Eukaryota > Metazoa > Chordata > Actinopteri > Myctophiformes > Myctophidae > Gymnoscopelus > Gymnoscopelus microlampas. Next base: position 7,160,011 of record NC_139957.1, read on the forward strand.
ACCACAATTATGAAAGTTCTATGCATATACTAAACTTCAAATGGTCACTTTTTCCTGGAACGTTACTCTTTCTGCATACTTAAAAAGAAAAAGAAGAAGAAATACTGCCAATGGAATCATACCTTTAAAGGACAACTTTGTTTTTTTACAACCAAGGTTTATATTTTAGCTTTTAATTAAAGTAAATAAAATATGAGTGTTACATTTTTTTCATTTACTGCTTTCTATAGTTTTAGCAATTTTTGCGATCTTTTTTACAGTGGACGGGGGCATTTGGGCAGGTGGCTAATTTTTTTTTACACAATAACCCGTCGGTTTCTTTATTATTATTTACAGTAGCTCTTCTAGCCCCCAATAACTATCTGGCCATCAAAGACCACAGGACCCTCTTTATTGTGTAAAAAAAGACCCCCGCCCACTGTAAAAATAAAAATAAAAAAGAGGTTTCTTTTCCTATTAAAGCAGCACTATGTAACTTTTTATATATAGCATATTATGTCCCACAAAATTATGAAATTACATGTTTAAGCAATAACAATCATCCATAAATGTATAGACTCAGGGGGGTCCCTACTAGGGGCTTGGCTGTATTATATGTATAGTGTAGACAATGAGTCATTTTGGAGGTAAACTTACCCTTTAAAGGGGATTGCCACACATTTGATAATAATTCATATGCTATTTCTTAAGAACAGTTTGTGAGTATGAATTGTGAAAATGCCCTTTTTTTTATAAGCATAGTACTTACAGTACAAAAACAAGAATAGAAAAGATGCTTTAGAGGCATTGATTATCAAGGCAAAATGTATACAATTACCCACAAGTTAAATTTACATTTCAAAAGTTCTTTAATACTCTTCATAACACAATTTGTTAAATCACGAATGATATTTATAAAAAAAACAACTAATCAAATATTTATGGCATTGTCATTAGCAAAGCATTTGAACTTTGTTATACTAATTAAAGGGCCCATTTATCTCACAAAAGAAAATCAAAAACTGTCACGAAATTGTGTTATATGATGATGTAATATGGAAACAACGAAGACAAAAGGATATTACTGTATAGTTAATGGACTTTATGAAGAAAATTAAGTAGGCATTTAAAGGGATGCATATTGTTTTGTATTTAAATCATGCCCCTCTTTTAGAGCTATTCAAGGCATAATAGATTTTATGTGACAACTCTATGTATTATTTTATTTATTTTTTCAATTCAAAAGACTGATGATGGGATCATTTGAATCTCTCCTCTGTAGAGGGGGAAACGTTTAAGCCTATGGTCTCTCACACCATCTTGTGGCTTCACAGAATATTACAGTCCTGAATATTGATGGGAAGTGAATTAATGTAGTTTTCTGTGTGCTGTTAAAACATGGAAGAATGAGCAACATTTTTGCAGGGCCTTGCTATGTTGATTTTGCTATATATCAATGTTTATAACCATAAGAATTCATAAAATGCGGTTTGTGACAAAAACAGTTCATGTTTGTCAATGATGAGTAAATCCTGCAATGAACAAACATGACCTCAGAAGGAGTGCTGGTGTGTGTGTGTGTGTGTGTGTGTGTGTGTGTGTGTGTGTGTGTGTGTGTGTGTGTGTGTGTGTGTGTGTGTGTGTGTGTGTGTGCGTGGGTGCGTGCGTGCGTGCGTGCGTGTTTGTGTCAGTGTTAATTTAGTCGACTAATACTATGACGAAAAATATTTGTCAACTACCTTTTTTTCACTGACAAAAACTAAATAAAAACTACGCTATGATGACTATGACTAAATATAATGACATTTAAGTCAACAAATAAAAACTAGACTAAAACTAAAACTAGGCTAAAAACTAAACGAAAATAGCCGATCTACAAGCTCACAAAGTATAAATCAGGCATTACGACTCCATTACTGCCTGCCAACATACATTTTAGTCGACTAAATCAACTGTAGATTTAGTCGACTAAAGTCCTATGATATTTAGCGATCTAAAACTATACTAAAAGTAAAACATTTCAGATTACTAAAATATGACTAAAACTAAATGGAATTGGATTCACAAGACTATAGAATAAAAATAAATCAAAAAGTCCTTCAAAATTGAACGCTGCGGTTTACTTGAAAACACTTTGGGAATATTTCAAGTCAAATGGGAGGATATTAGACTCTCCTCTTGTCTTTTTGTCTCCGCCAGGCCGAAGGCATGGTGGAGAGTATGTTTTCGTTTGATTTCCTTTGGTTCCACCAAGCTAACATTGGTCAAGCTTCACGTGACACGTGACAATATGTTGAAAGGGTGTGCTTTGATTGGCTAGCGAGACGCATGACAAAATACATACCTATAAATAGGTGAGTCACTTCGAAACATTCAATGTTTCGAAGTGACATCAGTGCCATCAGCCAAGCTAACATTTAGTCAGGAGATATTAGCAGAAAAAGTTCCAATCTTGGAATAAATTCCAATATTTGCTGGCGGAGACTTGTGCTCCGAGGAGTACATTTTCTAGTTATTTGTATTTTTATACGTAATTGAACCCCATGAGGAAACGTGTCCTCTCTATTTGACCCATATGAGTAGCAGCACATGGAGACATCCTGTCGCCAACATGTAGTCTTAGTGTTTTTGGTGAAGGAGAAACAACTCCACACAGAAAGGCTCCAGTCAGGTTTGAATCCAGGACCTTCTTTGCAGTGAGCCAACAGTGCTAACCACTGAACCACCATGCCACCCCTGAAAACAAAGAAGGCCTCAGTTCTAACATAATAGGAAAGCATTTGCTTTCCAAATGTCTGATATGGGATTGGATCTGCACAAGCGCGTGACAAAAAAATAGAGCGATCTAAGGCAGTGGTTCTCAACGTGGGGTCCAGGGATCCCCCAGGGGTCCTTGGGGGGAGGTTCCCGGGGGGTTTGCAGCTGAAATGAAACTTTTGAAATATTTTGTTCAGAATTTCATGGTTATCATTCTCTACACCAACAGTAGGCAAGGCAAGGCAAGGCAAGGCAAGGCCATTTTATTTGTGTAGCACATTTCAACAACAAGGCAATTCAATGTGCTTCAAGCAAAGGATAATACAACACAATAATACAATGCCATTAGGATGCATAAAACAAAAGAAGTAAAAAATAATAATAGATACAATTACAGTGCAGAAGAGAAAGAAAGGAAAAAAAAAGGAAAGTAACTCAATAAACTCAGTAAAGGAATTGTGGGCCAAATGACAGACCATTATTGGACCAAATCATTGTCTGACATTAAAAATGTTCTTAGATTGGGTCTCTGCTCTATGTCGTCTCTATCGGGTGGAAACCAAAACTGTTACTTTTCAGGATTCAAATTGAAAAATAGCAAAAGTAGCTGACTGTCGATCTGCTACTTTTGATGCTTTTGTGTGACGTTGTAGTATGAAGCAGGGCATTCATTTACGAAAAAACACAAAAAGTTTAAATTTGGAGATAAGAGGTTTCTGCAACAACATCAAATTGGGGGTCCTAGAAAATCGAGATGACCAAAGTCATCTCAATCCCTATGTGTCCGGGAGGGGTGTGGGCTCCGGCTTCCCTCACCCGGCCTGACCCGACATCTGTGCCGCTGCGCCGATGTGTTTGTTATGTGGGCACCAGCTTCCCTGATTGGCTAAACCGACCCATCGGCTTCACTGATTGGCTGAGCCTTGCGTCACGTTTGTACCGCTTCGCCAATACAAGTGGCGGCGCGTGAGAAGCTGTGAGATAAGCCTGAGGCTCCGATTTGTCAGACAACATGTACAACGACTACATCAGATAGAGGGGGTATTGCACGAACGAGTGGGCATGTATCCCGGACTTCGGAACATGTTTGAAACATGTTTAGAATTGTGTGTTTGTTTTGTCTTGAATACTGAAATACAATAATGCTTTATTTGGTGTTGCCCTGAGGACTGAAACTCACTGACTCTAATTCTTCCAGTAATGTCCCTCAAAGGTCACCAGGAAGGGAGGCATGCGTTAATCCGACAGACCTTTTCTCCGACTATGTGGCATCCGCGTGCGGTTAGGGTTAGGGTGCGGGTTTGGTTCGGGTTTAGTATTGGAAACGGAACGGGGCGCAGCTACGTTGCAAATGTATCATACAGCAAATGGACCCTTACGGGTCCATTTGGTTCCATTTGTACACTCTCAGACACCCGTAAAGGGCCATTTGGGAGTGTTTCCAGTGAGCCAATATGCACAATATTAGCACCCTGACTCCTTCTGACCAGAATGAGCCTTCATTAGTGTCATTGGTAACACCTGTGAATGTCTTACAATTCAATTCAAAGGGCTTTATTGGCATGAGAAAACCTTACAATATGGCTGCTGTGCATAGAGCCTATTGCAGGCAAGACAACTCATCAAACAACTCTGTTTTGGAGTAGAATAGAAGCTTAGGGCCTGTAAGGTGGAGAGAGAGAGAGAGACAGAGAGAGACAGAGAGAGCCATTTCTCTTCAGGTTGGGTGGGAATTCCACAGGGGGGTCAACAGGATAAGGCCTGCCCACCAAACTATGTTGACTTGTCTGGGGAAAGGTTATCAGAGGTCAAAGTGAGAGGCCAGGCTGTTGTTGGAGGGGTCAGGGCAGATAGGAGGCCGTAGGCCTACTGCTGGAGCTCAGTGCCCTGGAGCACTGTTTCCCGAACAGTGGGTCGGGACCCATGTTTGGGTTGCAGGCCAATTATATGGGTCACGACTAAATATCCATTTTTTTTCCTACGTAAACAAAAAGTACATTTTTTTTCCAAAAGATTTTAAAAGGTTTCAACAAAATTATTAATTCATTTTTAATTAATTAAAATGAAAAATGAAATAAAAAACCTTTAAGAGGTAGTGAAAATACAAAATAGCATATCTGTAAAGCTCACAACGCAGTGCGAAGCAACGTGTTGTGAGCTTGTAGATCTGCTATTTTCACTAGTTTGGGTAACGGGGAAACATCACTTTCTGAAAGAAATAATGTTAGCTCAGATACGCCCTCTGTTGGAGGAACAAGGGAAAATGGCAGCATTGCTGATACAATAATAAATATTATACCAACAATATTTAGTATTTATGTGCAAATGGATGGACACAGGTACCTTTACATGTTCATAAATTGCAAACAATGGTTTTATCAGGAGCTGTTACATTGCACTTTAGCACACACTTATTATAACAACTGAGAGAGAGAGAGAGAGAGGGGGGAGGGGGGGTGAGGGAGGAGAGATGAGGAGAAGGGGTGAGGGAGGAGAGAGAGAGAGAGAGAGAGAGAGAGAGAGAGAGAGAGAGAGAGAGTTATGCTTTATGTACGTGATATCATGGTCAGAAGTACATTAACACTCATGTCAGTGGTATGGTAGTTCTGCCACGAGCACAGGGCAGAGGTCATATAGTTATAGGCTACTGTAGCTGCCTGAAGGACAAACTGAACCATAACAAGATAGGCTGTACCAAAACAATAGCTATTAGGCCTAGTGGAGACATCTAGGCTCTTACAAGCTGTCAAATAGCATAATGTATTGTAGAATGTGGTGGAAAAAGTACTCAAATGTAAGTAAAAGTATCAATACTGCAATGTAGAAACACTCTGTTACAAGTAAAAGTCCGGAATTCATAATTTACTTGAGCAAAAGTTCAAAAGTATTGGTATCCAAATATACTTAAAGTACCAAAAGTAAAAATACTAAAATGTTTTAAAATAGCAGATCTACAAGCTCACAACACGTCACGATGCGACGCATTATTATGAGCTTATAGATCGGCTATTTTCAAATAGCCTAGGTATAAATTAGGGCTAAAGTGGTTAATGTATGTTTTATAATATCATAATTTACATCTGCAAAGTAACTAGTAACTAAAGTTTTCATATAATTGTAGTGGATTAAAAGTACAATATTTGCCTCTGAGATGTAGTGGAGTAGAAGTAAAAGTATTGGAAACGGGTCCATTTGGTTCCATTTGTACACTCTCAGAGTTAAATTAACATTGATTTTACAATATGAATTGGGGTCCAAGTGACAGAAATGCCATTAAATGGGGTCCGTAGCCTAATGCATATTAAATGGGGTCCGTAGCCTAATGCATGTTAAACTGGGGGGTCCTTGAAATTAAAATGGTTGAGAATCACTGCTAGAGCCGTAAAAATCTTCTCTTATGGGGGCCCTGGCATATCGTTTTCAAATGGGGGTCCGCAGGGCAGGCTAATAAGTGTCAATTTGGGCCGGGGACGGGGTCCTTGAAAAAGAAAGAAAGAGAGAGAGAGAGAGAGAGAGAGAGAGAGAGAGAGAGAGAGAGAGAGAGAGAGAGAGAGAGAGAGAGATACACTTCAAGCTCACACAGTCACACACAGGCGGGAGGAGTGTTGCCATGTCTGTTTTATTATAAGCGACTTTGGGCTTCTGTAAAGTTGCTTAGTTGTAAATATTGGTAGTTGCTTATTTTGAGCTTCTTTCCTAATGTTGTTTAAAGCAGTGGTTCTCAAACATTTTCATGTCAAGGACCCCCACATTGTATGTATTTGTCTGCAGACCCCCCATCTGAAAATATGTTATGCCAGGGATGTGGGACGTTATATTGCACATTTTCCAAACTTTCTTGGCTATTTTCAAACAGCCAATGTAGTATGTCTAAAGGGTGAGAAGGAAGGGCTCGCTTCTTTTGGGCTTGTTTTCATAGACCCTGGTTGCTTATTCGTCTCACAAAACCTGGCAACGCCGGGGAGGCGTGTGCGTGTTTAGCAGTGTGTGTGTGCGTGACGTGTTAGTGTGCGATCGGTGTGTGTGTGTGTGTGTAAGAGAGAGAGAGAGAGGAATTCGGAGGAGGTTGGTGGAGTTTGAGAGAGAGAGAGAGAGAGAGAGAGAGAGAAGCCCGACTAAAAACAATCGGGTTGTTGATGAGCCTCGAGGAGATCAGAGCAGAACATCAGACCCCCCAACGGGAACAACCGACCCCCCCCACCAGGAGGAGAAGGAGAAGACCATTGATTGTAGAAAAATGAACTCCAGGAAGAAGAAGAGAATGTTGTCTCATTAAACATGCAGCGCGGGAGACACGGCGGCGCAGCGAGCTGGACATTGTAGTTCTTTCCGCGCGGCGGGTGATCGACCTGTTGTTGGATCATGCGAAAGAACCCCCCCCCCCCCAAAAAAAAAAAAAACAACAACAACAACAACAACAACAACTTATTGTTATGATCTGGATGCGGGAATAAAACGACAACAACAACAGGGTGATCGGATCGAGTCAAAAGTATTTGGGTGAAGCAGCCAGAAAGGAGGGGAGGAAGGGGAGGAGGGGGCGCTGAAAACGCCCTGCTGCTGCTGCCTGTTGCTGTGTGGATCCTCCACAATTCAAACTTTCTGCATAATCCTCCATCCCATCCCCTCTTGGAACAGCGGATCGGTTGGGTCCCTCCTGTCCTGCAGAGTCAGTGGGTTCGATCGCCACTTCGGATCTATTCAAACTCAACATAACAACAACTTCGAGACCAGCAGGAGTTTCATCTCTGTATCTGTGGACGGTGGTGTTTGTTTGTGGAGAAGAGAAGAGAAGGGGGGATATTATTTTTTCTTTTCTTGTTCATTGTTGCACACACACACACACACACACACACACACACACACACACACACACACACACACACACACACACACACACACACACACACAAAAAGAGGCGATCTGGGTGGGCTCACTGGGCTGTGACTGTGATCAGAGTCCAGTCCTCACATTTTAAGCACCAGTCTAGCTCTGCTAGAGAGGCCCACGGCCATTATTAAGCCCAGGAACAAAGAAGAAGAGAAGGTTCTTTTTTTTGTTATTGTGGATCCGATCCCTCCACAACTCCACATGTAACGTCAAAACGGTTTAACATTTTTGATCGTTTGGGGGGTGGGGTGGGGGGCTCCGGCTTCCATATACCAGACTGCAGAGATGTCGTCGGGCGCCGAAAGGAGGATGGAAACTCGGTTGAAACAACTGGAGGGCATGATCAGGGACCCCAAATGTGCCATCAACCTGGAGAGTCTGGTGGTAAGTTGATCAACGTTTAAGATCTTTTGGTGGTGATCTTCTATAAGAGTTTAAGATCTTTTGGTGGTGATCTTCTATAAGAGTTTAAGATATTTTGGTGGTGATCTCCTATAAAAGTTTAAGATCAGATCTCCTATAAGAGTTTAAGATCTTCTGCTGGTGATCTTCTACACAAGTTGAAGATCTTTTGGTGGTGATCTTCTAAACTCTATAACTCGTAGTGTTTAGATCCGGGGGGGGTCTGCAACCTTTTTGACATGAAGTGCCATGTTTTTATTTTCTTGATGGTCAGTGTGCCATATCAACAATATGTTTGATTATGACACCACATAAACATAAAACTATTTCCAACAGATTTTGATCGTCCATATACTGTCCACAATAACCTTTTTTTTTTTTTTTAATGATCAGGACATTATAATGATCATTAGACTCTGACCATTGACCCCACACCTACTGTATCTACCAGACCCCAGTCAGAGTTCAGAGTTTGTATGAATGTAGAACTATGTGCAGGGTGTAACTTGCATACAGATTTGTATATAAAAAAAAGCAATCCTCTCTCTCACACTTATACCAGTGTGCCAGTGGCTACCCTCCCTCCCCTGTGCCAATGTTGGCACCCGTGCCCAAGGTTGCCCACCCCTGGACTGGTTTAGATGGATAGTAGTGCACGCCACTGTACCGGTGTGGCGTGCACCACTATCCATCTAAACAGTACGAGTTAGACATATTGAAAGTGACACAAGCAATGTTTATAATAGGCAACTGGCTGTGTTATTGTCCCACATTGTAGCAGTCTGGAGGGTTTGTTATCATTTTTAGAGTAGGCGGACTTCCTTCCACTATGGTGCTGCTACTGAAGAATTATTGCCAATTTAGTGACACTAACTACTAACTATCCACATCCCTAGGCCCTGGTAACAATGTAGCTATTCTGGTTTGCACTGTAAGGCTTGCTGGTTCTTTTTTTTTTGAGCAATAACAATACTATTTGAGGAGATGAAAAAGGTGAAATGGGGCCAAAATAAACGCACATGGACGACAGGGCAGACAGAGACGGGCCCTGGCTAATGATTAAGCCAAAAGAAGTGCAGACAATCTGTTGTTGGTGCATGTTGGTGTCTCTGCAGATTAGGATTAGTGGACAAATGTGCCTGTCCCCCCCCCCCCCCCACCCCCGCCATGGTCACTTCAGGATTTTACTGTAGGCTAGTATAGGCCCCCACTAGACTTGGGATAGTAGCCTATTTATTGGACAGTAGGCTACTATCCTTGTCTATTACTGTAGCGTCTCTAGGCCCACTATACCAGTGGTTCTCGAAGTGGATTCTATGGACTCCCGGGGTTCCTTTAGGGGGGGTTTAAAACTTTAAATTGACCCTTACATATCTGTAACTCTTCCATTTGTATACTGTCAAAGTTAAGGGGAGACCTTGAAATGTACATGGCACTAGACAAGCATATTAGCCTACTGGACAGTAAGGCTACTATCCCTGTCCCTTGGTCACTTCAGGGTTCTACTGTAGGCTAGGCCCACTTGGACGTTAGACAAGGATAGTAGCCTACTGTCCCAGTTTTGAAGTATATTATTATTGGCAGAGCAAATGCCAAATCCATGCATGCACACTATCGGTTCTTTACCCCCTTGATCGATGATTGAGCAGCTATACTGTAGTGTTGTTGTTTTTTCAACCGTTTTGCATTATGTAATGCCCTGGCCTTGAATCAGTTCTCTAACATGTAAAAGGTACTTCTGAAATTATTTTTTTAATTTGGATTACACACACAACCTTTATAGGGAAACTAGTGGCCCCTAATCTGGAAACCATCATAGTGGGGCCACAACAGGAGTTTACAGGACTATACTTAGAGGTTGAATAAACAAAAGATTCTAGGCCATTTCATGAGAATCCTTGAGTCAAATAACTCAAAAGTGATTTACAACCCTCTTATAAGTCTGGCGACTTCCAAGAGAACGGTTTAAATATGATAAATCAAGATAAAGCATCTGCTTTAACACTAAAATATTTCAAACAAGTGTCATACATTCTAGATGTAAACCTAGGTCACACGTAGGAATGATGACAGTGGATAGTCGGGATGTTAAAAGGCATTTATTTGAGTTGCAGTGCCAACATTAGATTCCCCTCGGCCTGCGTGGTCAGAATTAGTCAGTGATTTCAAAAGTTACACAGAATGCAGTGCCAATGTTGACATTTCCTTGGTAGTAGGACCTACTACCATAAGCAGCTTGCTTTTTGAGGCATTCAGGGATCATCAATGCTACGGTTTGGGGTCATTTTGGGGGTTGGTAGTTGGTACCAGATGAAGTATGATGTATAAAGAGCCACAATTAGCTTATTAGAAACTGCACTTGTACTGCCAACTGAATATCCCCTGTGGGATCAATGAAGCAGTGGGGCTGATTGTGAAGCTTGCAGATATGCTATTTTCACAAAAACCTTGAAAAAGTTCCACGGGCAAATACATCTTAATGTGGGTGGGGGGTCCTTGACATGAACAAAGTCTGTGAGAACCACACCAATAAAGTTCCATCTCCCTCTCCAGTGGAGAAAAGTAAAGTAAGAGAATAAAGTTGATGTTTTGCCGTGAATTTTAATGAATCAGTGCTTACGATAAAGTTAGTCTGGTGAATTAGTAACATCTGTGCATTCCTCAACACCGCGGGTCAGCATGACCACGATATCAGGCATCCATTCCTTGTTAAACCACCGGTTCTCAAACGTGTTCATGTCAAGGACTCAACCGAATTAACGTGCATTTGGCCTGCAGCAGACCCCCATCTGAAAATATTTGTGCCAGGGAGTCAGGACACATACACGATTTGTGTCGTTAAAATGTTTCAAAAAATATTCTTTCTTTTTTTTATCTACAAGATGTTTTGAAGATAGCAGAGCTTGATGTATATAATGTAGTCCTTTGGTTCTCAAAGTGGGGTACGGGGACCCCTAGGGGTACTTGAGGCGGTTCCAGGGGGTCCCCAGCTAAATGATGGATAGGAACCAAATGGACCCTTATGGTTCTGTAACTCTGAGAGTGTACAAATGTACACTCTCAGAGTTAAATTAACATTGATTTTATAATATAAATTCGGGTCCCAGAGGTATAAATGCCATTAAATGGGGGGTCCGTAGCCTAATACTTGTCAAACTGGGGTCCTTGACATTAAAATGGTTGAGAATCACTGCTAGAAAGCCGTATAAACCTTCTCTTATTGGGGTCCCTGGCTTATCTTTTCAAATAGGGGTCCGCGGGCTAATAAGTGTCAATTTGGGGGTCCTTGACATGAAAAAGTTTGAGAACCACTGATGTAGTCTATGTATCGTGATTCGTCTCTGTCAGGTGGAAACTTCATATGTCCAAAACTGTTACTTTTCAGGATTCAAATAAAAAAATAGCAAAGGTAGAAGATCGACAAGCTCAAAACGCTTGCAGATCTGCTACTTTTGAATTGATGCTTTTGTGTGACACTAGTATGATCCAGTAAAAAAAACACAAAAAGTAAAAATATGGAGATAAGATGTTTCTACTGCCCGACAGCAACGATATAAAAGTAGTTAAGCTTTTGCTCTAAGACCTGGACCAGGAACCCCTCCCTTGGGGGTCTCCGGACCCCTCTTTAAGAACCACTGCACATAAACATTCAGTGCCACGGTGTCTGTTTACTTCCTGCGTTGAGTCGACGAGATACAAGAGCGATGAGTGTGTTTCTAGACAAAAGTTGAGTGGGAAGCACGCGTAGGAGGAAACAGCCTGCAGGTTTCCATTTTTAGCCACCTTTAGTTGGTTGCTGCTGTCACCGGGATGGAGAAGATGGGATTTATGATGGCGGGGCTTCGATCGTGTTCTCTTAAGTCTCTCTGGCTCATTCTCACTTTTAACACATTTACACCTGGAAAGCCTATATGTTCTTATACCCTTCAATCCGGGGAAAGCATCTGTGTCATGGACCCCCAGATTTATTATACATTTGGCCGCGGACCCCCATCAGAAAATGTTTTGTTCCAGGGACCCCCGAAAGAGAAGATTTATGTAAAAAAAACACAAATTATTCACAATGCTCTAATTATTTTTTGATTTTTTCAAATTTGTTCAAAAATAGCAGATGTACAAGCTTGTATGTCAGCTATTTTTGAATAGCCAACTTATCTTTTTTTTAAAAAATAAAATGTTTAAGTTTTTCAGAAAGTATTTAGATTTAGAAGTTGTTTTCAGAATCGGCCTCGGGTCTAAATGAGTTAAAAGAATGACTCACGACACTCCTGCTATTTTGCCATAGCAACCCCAATAAAACGCCGCTCTTGAAATAGCCAGGTGCCCAGGACTGTTGAGTTGTAATAGTAACGGTTAAATCAGTAATGTTCATAGGTTCAGGCCAGAGAGAGAGAGAGAAAGACTCTCAGAGAGAGCGAGAGAGAGGGGCACAAATATCAGTAATGGTTTCCGTCTATTGTGAGGTGCAATTAAGGCTTGGCTGAGGTATACTGTAGCTGGCTGACTGACTGACTGACTGTAGCCCCGAGGCTGCAGAGCGCTGACTGTGTGAATCTGACTGCTGGTATGAGACAGCATTCTGCTGCATCACATACCTGTCCTGTCCTGGATGACTGACATTTAGGGCTGTGGCTATTATTCATCTCTCCTTTAGCGATTACTCTGCATCGATTGCTATGTTCGATCAATGGAATAATTGAGAAGCACATAAAAAAAGAATACGTTGTATGTCGACGAATTCATTAACCGCTTATTTATTTATACTTTGTCGCACTGAGCTGTCGTGCAAAAGTGTTGAATATAGCCGATCTACAAGCTCACAAGGCGTCGCGTTGCAACACGTTGTGAGCTTGAGGATCAGCTACTTTTCGCCTACGATGCTACATGGCCAAAAATCTTTTATTGAATGATTGATTATTTATTATTATTATTTGTATTTATTATAAATTGTTATTATTACATTAAATTGATTTGTTTGATTAATTGTTGCACCCCCAATGACATTTTATTGTGTCAACAACCTAAGTTCAGTTTATGGTTTGAAATATTTCAGTTGTGGTTGATTCATAAAATAAGGTACATTCTCAAAATCGTTGAATATACTGTATCTGTCATGGTATGCTACGCTCCTACCATGTTTGACTTCCAGCAGAATTCAAAATGCAGTGTGACCTGTCCCTTTTTTGATAAGACATTCAGGGCCAGACTTGCAGGCATAGCAATGTCCCAGTCTAGACATGGAGAAGAAAAATAAACTATTTAGTCAAGGACTGAAGTTAAACCACGTTTTTTGAAAACAACACCCAACTAGCCATGAAAAGCAAGTGCTCATTCAGCACCCACCTACACTATGTGCAAAACTATAGCTAAACGTCTACTGTTGTTGCTTCAATTAACAGTAGAATGCAAGCAAAGACAGGAACCCTTTTTTCCCCTGTGCAAGCTCAAACGATTTTTATTTGGCAGCCGAACAGCCGAGGTACCGGACTCACTTGGCAGCTTGGGGGAATAGTGAGTGATTGGCGAGGGCAAGCATAAAGAAAGGGCATATCTCCTGATAAAGAAATATGGACACTTGATTGCACAGTCACATAACATTAAGTTGCCTTTCTGCCGTGCTCAAGGAAATGACCTCACTGAGTAAATAGTTGGCGTCTATATATGGGGCTCAAAGTCCCTTCCAATGGCTGCACTTTCCCCTTTCGCTTGTGGCCTTATCTCTGTCTCTTGTTAAGCTTGATTTATGCTCCCGTCGTAGCCTCGTACGCCGGTGTCGCGTGCTGAAAATAGCAGACCTACAAGCTCACAAAGTGTCGTGGATGCGACACTTTGTGAGCTTGTAGGCCTGCTATTTTTTCGGCATGTGACTGTCTTACGTACTATGAAGTATACATTAGGCTTCATGCTTCAATCTCCTAACCACTGTGTCCCCCTGCCCCCAAGTATTTATCCTAATTGTACCGCCAATTTGGGTATCCTGACCTAAACTGGAGTTTAGTCAGCATATTTTGAGGCGGTTAACCGCTTAAACCCTGTGTACTTCGTTGAGCGGCGTCCCCCAGGGGTCTATACTTGCCCCCCCCCCCCCCCCCTCCACACCGAAAATAACCGATCTTCAAGCTCACAATACGGCACAGCACGTTATTGAGCTTGTAGATCGGCTACTTTTGGCAAATGTTCGCCTATGATATGACATGCGCAGAATAGGGGTGTCATGGTTGATATATGTCAGGTACAGGCATAGATAGGCCTGTCACAGTCATTAAATAATTGCCTAATCGCAATTATTTCAAATAATGTTTTTGCCTAATCGTCATAATCATTTCCATGTTGAAACATTTTCATATATTTTCAAACATTTTCGAAAATAATGGAAACTAATAATGGCAGATCTACAAGCTCAGAACGCACCACAGCAATCATGATGTGACACGTTTTGAGCTAGATCTGCTATTTCCACTATTCATGTTTTTCTTTTTTGGGGCGGTGTAGCCGCCCCCTATAAGTGAGTTTTGGACACCGACCAAAAAATGTGTATACCCCCAACCCTTCTATTGTTAATGCAAATCGATACTTTTGCAAAGTCAGCCAATCACATTACAGCTAGTGTCATCACCACTAACTGTAATGTGATTGGCTGACTTTGCTAGCGAAACACATGACACATGTGCAGCCCTATGAATAGCAGTATGGACTTTAAAAAAAGTAATTTATCCTTTTTTTAAAGTGAGTCATGTTGTGATGACCACACACCGCCCACTTCACACTGGGTGTGATTTTTAAGTACTAGAAGTTTGGGCCACTACGCGGCTCAGATCCGACCAATATGCCCATATATGGAGATGTCAGTCCACGTCCCTTTTATGCCCGTATATGGAGATCGCTGATGTCATCAGTATATGCCCAAATGCCCCCTTTTGTGCCTATATATGGAGCTGACTGATTTGTTTACCCCTGATGTCATGACGACACATTGAGGTTAGACAACGCACTCCAAGTATTTGGGCGTAGCTGCAGTGGGAACTCTTATAGGTTATGGCTGAGTCATAGTGACATGAGTGTGACGACGTGGTCCGCCCTGACGGCCGGCTGGTTTTCCCGTAGGCCAATTTTAATATAAGATTAAAGTTATTCAATTATGCAAGTTATTTGTCATATCTGCCCTGTGCTACCTTTTGTTTACGAAACCTAAAAGCCAAACTGAAATGTAATTTTTATTCACATGTTCCAGTGTTCAATGACAAAAACACAATTCAATCGTTCATCGCAATTATTTTGTGTGACAATTAATCATCATGTAAAATGTCATAATAGTGTGGGCTTAGGTCTAATGTTGTCATGAGGACATGGTCAACAAAGACCTGTCAGGGCTCTTTCAAGCATAATCTTCTGGTCACAAGTGTGGTACAATCAATCAATCAGAGACACGTTAAAAGTGTCTTTTAATGGCCAGGGAGGGGTTACGTCGCGAGCCCCCGCGCGGTGCGCTGCAATAGGCAGAGTTGCACTGATAGGAAATGAGAGGTTAATAACCTGTGATACTAACAATAATTCAATGAATCAAGTATGACTGGTTAGAGAGAAAGTCAACAATCTATTTTCTAATCTGTTTCCCTTTCCTTTGTTCGTTTTGGTTTGTCACTGCTGGTATGGCATGATGAGCTGAACGCCCAGACAAGTTCAACGCGTATCCTTGAGTTGCTAGTTTAACCACTTATTCACTTGTTTAAACCCTATGTACTTCATTGACCGGGGTCCCCCAGGGTTCTAGCGTTGTCCCCCTCCCAAACCCCTCCTCTACATCAAATATCTTTGCAGAAAATAGCCACAAAGCTCACAATGTGAGCTTGTAGTTTGGGTGCTATTCTCACCGAATGGTCGCCTATTGTTGCCGAATGTTGGCCTATTATGACATGCCCAGAAAAGGGATGGTGGAGTTCAAGTGGTTACACTTTGGCCCTGGCCACACGTACACACAGAAAAACGTAGCCTTTTCTATGCGGTTGGGGGCTTTGTCCACACGCACGCCATAGTATGCGCCACATTTTCCTTTTTTGCATGTGGCGTCGTCTCTCCTCGCGCTGTTATCTCCTTTGTTTACACATCAGTATTACATAATGGCGGACATGTATAAATATATACGGTATATATAGTGCTGGTTCTAACATTGCTAATGTGGACTTTCTACACATGTAAATGTACAGTTACTATTCCACCAATGTTGAGGACCAGATGTCACTGGTTTTAAATTGGTATAGTGGACTGTCACAAGGCTACGCAAAGAAGGAGAGAGGTAGCGTTAGGCTACGCTCCGTGAGGCAAACAAGCCCTGATGGAATGCATTGAAATCAGTAGTGAGAGCCGAGTGGACAAACACTATATTTGAATGATTGCAAACTTTGTCAAATAATAATAGGTACAGGGCAGTAACAGAAGACGTATTACATATTGTTGTCTGATCTCTTGTTGTTTTGATGTGCACATTGTATAATGTTATTGAGGTATGTAAAGAGCACAGACTGCAGTTGTTGACAGGCTGTCAATTGACAGTCTTGCGATGACAGCAACGTTTTAATGTGGGCAGAGATTTTTTTTTGTATAAACATGTTTGTAGACAGGTCTTTTTCTGAAAATGAAGGAAAAATTCAGTTTTTTTTTTAAATACCTGTGTACTGTACATGTGGACATAGCCTTTGTCACATGGGATACTTACAGTACTGTGGGTGCTGGTGTGTGGTAAATACACAACACCTACAGTATGTCCAAACCTGTCAAACATTTCTTTGTTGTGGTTGCATGTAATCCCTGTCAGTATTGCTACACGGAAAGAGCCATCCACTCAAACAATTTGTTGTTTGGCAATTTCAGTCTGTTTTTGTTCTGAATTTGTCAGGCAGTATAGTCCTACTCGGCAATGCCCCTTAATTTGTCTCGAAATAAGAATTTAGTCCAATTCTACTCTTTAAAATAATGTTGAGGATTTGACTGAGCGTGGGCTTCCCTCGTGTTTTATTTTAGTTATTTCCATATCTCTTGGAACGCATCTGTGTCACTTTAGATTTCTTTGGCTATTCAAAAATAGCAGATCTACAAGCTCATAGCGCGGCACCGAGTGCCGCGCTATGAGCTTGTAGATCTGCTATTTTTGAAAAAGCTTGACTTTTTTTTTCTCCCAAAAACTGTTAGGATTTAGATTTATTTTAAGAACCGCCCCAGGTCTCAATGGGTTAAGCCTCTGGCCCTGTTTTTTAGCACCCTGCATTTGCATGTTGTATGACGCTTCAACTAGCCTACACATTACAACTCCAAAACGAGTAGCCTACAGCATCTAGCACACAATGCCCTGCGTGTCCTCCCTACCTACAGTATGTCGTCCCCAAGGCCCCATCTCGCACTGTCATTTGCCCCTCCTCTCTTAAACCCTAAACTCTAGTTGACCGGAGTCCCCCAGGGGTCTGTACTTGGGCCCTCCCTTGCCCCCCCCCCCCCCCAACTACACCAAATCTCCTCCTCGCAAAATAATCTGATCTGCAAGCTCACAGCGCGTTGCAACGCGTTTAGCGAGCTTGTAGATTGGTTTATTTTGGGTCGGGGGGGAATGTCTGCCCCCAGAATAGGGACACTAGGGTTCATAAAGTTTCCCCATCTCATCTGTGCTGGGGCAATTCAGCCATCTATCATTTATTTCAGAGCCATGTTCTCTCTCTAGCCTTTGGTTTATTTCTATTCTCTCTCTGTCCCTGTTACCTCTCTGCTCTCCACTGTGGAGGTGTTTTGGGGTGGAGGAGGTGGGGATACCCTCTCTCTCTCTCTCACTCTCTCTCACTCACTCCCCCTCTATCCCCCCATATCTCTCACTCCGCCCTCTCTTTCTCTCTCTCCCCCCCCTCTCTCTCTCTCTCTCTCACTCTCTCTCTCTCACTCTCACACTCTCACTCACTCACTCACTCCCTCTCTCTACCCCCCATATCTCTCTCTCCCCCTCTCTCTTTCTCCCCCTCTCTCTTTATCTCTCTATCCCCCCATCTCTCTCTCTCTCTATCCCCCCATCTCTCTCGCTTTCTTTTTCTCTCTCTCTCTCTCTCTCTCTCTCTCTCTCTCTCTCTCTCTCTCTCTCTCTCTCTCTTTATCTCTCTATCCCCCCATCTCTCTCTCTCTATCCCCCCATCTCTCTCGCTTTCTTTTTCTCTCTCTCTCTCTCTCTCTCTCTCTCTCTCTCTCTCTCTCTCTCTCTCTCTCTCTCTCTCTCTCTCTCTCACACAGACTGAGTCAGTGTGTCCGGTTAGTCTCAGTGTGTTCCACGCTGTTCTGTTCGCAGGCAGCAGCAGCAGTGTGTTCTGTTCGCTGGGAGAAACACTGCCTTATAAGGCACTGGGGGATGGTGGCCTGGACCATTTTTTTTTTTTGCAAAACAAGCTAGTCTCTCTCTGCTCCACACCTCCTGTGGTGAGACGAATAGATCTATCCACAGCTTCTTGCACGCCACTAAAGAAGACTGGCTGTCTTCTGGGTGCGTGACCAGCGGACCATCAGCGGTTCCTAGGTTATGTCCACTTTGACTGTGATATGGCAGTGTTTCTCAAAGTGGTGTCTGCATGGATTAAAGTTCTCAGGCTTCGCCTCGACCGATTTCAGTCATTTCGGATTCCATAGGAGCATGTCTTCTGTGGAAGCATGTCGCGCACCAAAAATAGCCGCGCACCCAAAAAAGCTGTGTACAAAAGCTTATGCAACGTGCTGACGTGTTGTATAATGATAATACCTAAACAACATCATCATTAAGTATTCTGTCATGAGATTTGATTTATTTATTCCATGGGTCCGGCTTTATTCCAGGGGGTCCCTGCCAGAGACTCTGGTTCCTTTTTAATTTGTCAAACATTTTCAAAAGTAGCAAAAAAGCAGATAAGTGAAAACACGTAAGTGAGCTTGATCGGCACAATTTTCTTTTGTTGCCATTTAAAAAAACAACTTTTTGACACATTTTGAAAGTAAAATAAGGCTTAACCACTAACATCCTATATACTTTATACTAAAGCCCCATCTGTTTTCCCTCTAGTCTATGCTAAATATCTGCAGCTAAAAGCTACACGCTCACAACAATGTGTTGCTGTGCAATGTGTTGTGAGCTTGTAGATCTACAATTTTCACCGAATGTTTGCCACCAGAATAGGGTGGTTAAGTAATTCAAACAAGGAAATGACAACACGGTATTACACCATATCTTTGCTGTCGGGCAGAAACCTCTTATCTCCATTTTCTTTTTGTAAATTGATGCCCTACTTGATCATGCTACAGCATCACACAAAAGTAGCAGATCTTCGCGGCGCGTTTTGAGCTTGTAGATCTGCTACTTTTGCTATTTTTTCATGTTAATCCTGAAAAGTAACATGTGAGGTTTCCCCCCGACAGCAACGATATCGAACTCTCTAAGGGAAAAAAGATGGAGCTGGGTGATATAGACTAAATCAAACAATGCTGTGTTTTTGACCAGATACCAAAATATCCATAGCGTACGATGATCTTGCCGGAAAGACCAAATATTTATACAATGAGACTTTTGATTGTCAATATTAACTGCGCATAGAACATTAAAAAACGACAGCACTTTACTGTAATGCAGCCTTTAAAACCAACCAACAACAATATCTAGTCTCATATGATATCAATGTGATATGCAGTATATTGCCCAGACCTAGGAAAAAGTGAACCCCAGAAGACATGGTGTTAAATGTTTTGTATTCGGGTGGCATAATGGGCTTTTCTATAGCTTTAATCTGACCTTGATTCTTTGCATAAATGTTATTTATAACGGGCGGCAGTGGCTCAGGGGTAGAGAGCGCAAGGTTCCCAGTTCGATCCCGGGCTGGGGCGCTCCCCTAGAGTTAGTATCGAAGTGTCCTTGAGCAACACGCTGAGCCCCTTATTGCTCCCGATGAGCAGGTTGGTGCCTTGCATGGTTTCCTCCGCCATCGGTGTTTACCATTTATTGATTTCACAGTGGTGACACATTGGACAGTTGGACAGGTGACACATTGGACACCTTCATGCCACCTGACATTATACCACAAATGGTCAATGGAAAAGTGTTGAACATGTTCCCACACTGCTTGCCAAAAAGTGTTATTTGTAATTTCTGTTCAATTTCATAACATCGGACAGCCCCCTGTAACAGATGCATTGTTGTGTACAGCAGCAACAGTATGGTTGGCCCTTCTTGTGATATTAATATAGATACTTAATTTATTCAGCACAAAGGGAAAAGGTTTCCCCAGCGTGCTGCAGATCAAACATCTCATCGCCCACATAAAGTATATTACACCAACAACACTGCAACCTATAGGCACCATCTTCATTCTTCACACTGGATATAGGGCTGTCACGATTACACATTTAGGTTGGCGATTAATTGTCGCTAAAATAATTGCGATTAACAATTTAATTGTGTTTGGCATTGAACATTGGAACATATGAATAAAATAAAAAAATCTGTTTGCCTTTTAGGCTTCGTAATCAAAAATCGCACGGCAGATTTGACAAAGAACTTAAATATACAACAAAATTGTATTTAAATTGTATTTAAATTTTATACATGTAAAAATAGCAGAAATGGCTGATCTACAAGCTTACGACACGTTGTAAACTTGTAGATCTACTATTTCGGCTTTTTTTGTATTTGAAAATGTGTGAACATTTTTCAACATGTAGATGATTATGCAAAAGTAATTGCGATTACCTCAAATAATTGCGATTAGACAAGTATATAATAATTGTGACAGGCCTAACTGGATATGGGAATATTGAAGAGTTTATTAGCTGATCGATATGCACACTTATGGTGCCAATCATATGCTTATTAAGATCGTAATCATGATTTATAACCGCGATTGATATTTTATCCACTTGTGTAATAGTGAGGAGATGAGGTTAAGGTGCAACGACAGCTGACGAGAAACATATTTGAATGAATATCAGAGTTTCAAAATGTAGGCATCTAGCAGACGCTCTTTATCCAGAGCAACTTAGGATAAGCAAGGTAATCACGTACTGTATATATGCCAGAGAGACAGTGTTAGTGCCTCAAGAAACTAGGATCACAGGTAAACCAAGAACCTATAGCGTCAGTCTAAACAATATACTATCAAAAAATAACAGTCTTTACTTTGAAACTATAGGATACCAGGTAAACGATGGATGAACCTAGCATCTGTTTAAAATAGCATGCTGAATCTGAGTTGCAATCTTAACATTCTGGTCAAAGAAAATATGAGAGCGAGTGGCCAAGATATGCCTGCATGGTGGTAGCCATATCTTGGTCAATAGCTAGCATCAATGGAGGCAGAAGGTGGCAGGAACGGCTATAGGGAGAGTGAAGTGCATGGGTACTTCTGTACTTTTACTTCTACTCCTCTACATCTCGGAGGCAAATATTGGTACTTTTACTCCACTACAATTATTTGAAAACTTTAGTTACTCGTTACTTTTTGATTTTGATTATTATTACAAAACATACATTAACCACTTCAGCCCCGTGTACCTTTTGGCCATTTGAAAATAGCAGTGTGAGCTTGTAGATCTGCTATTTTCAAAAGATGTTTATATAATTGACAACTTTCAATTCTGCATGAGTACTTTATACTTGGCATTTTAAGTACATTTTGTTACCAATGCTTTTGTACTTTTACTCAAGTAAATATAGAAATAACAGAATATTCCTACATTGCAGTATTGATACTTTCACTTAAGTAAGAAATGTGAGTACTTTTCCCACCACTGGTCAGTCCTCAGATCAGTGAGTCTGACTGCCGTTCTGACTGCGATGGGGAGTCTGCTCCTCCTTTGATTGCTTTCGATTAGCACCGTGTTTTTTTTGGGGCTGCCAGTGAGTGCACGAGTTCAGGGCTTAGGAGTAGATGGAGGTGGAGGTCCCTGGAGGTGAGAGAGGGCAACTCCCACACATGATGCTGTATCCATCTGGTCTCGGCATCACCAGCACTCCATCTCCAACCTGATGGTTGAAACACAATCCACCCACACTCTCTCTCTCTGCTTCTCTCCTTCTCAAATTAATACACACACACACACACACACACACACACACACACACACACACACACACACACACACAGACACAGACACAGACACACACACACACACACACACATTCACATGTATGTATGTATGTATGTATGTAAGTATGCATGCACCGAAGCCTGGGTCATACTTGTTCAAAATGTTACTTTTCAGGATTCTAATTAAAAGATAGCAAAAGTAGCTGATCTACAAGCTCAACATGCGATCTGCTACTTTAGATGCTTTTGTGTGACGATGTAGTATGATCAAGTAGGGCGTTCGTTTACGATAAAACCACAAAAAGTTAGAAAATGGAGATAAGAGGTTTCTGCCCGACAGCAACGATATGCATTCACATATCAATATAGGTAAATATATTGCTGCAACTGTTGATTATCTTCTTGGCGATTCATTCGATCGATTAGTTTTTTTTGTATCATCATTTAACCACTCGAGTATTATTTTATACTTTGTCATTGACAAGCTTTTTGATCGACTTTGATTTGTGCACTATTTTCTTTAAAAAAAAATCTGTTTAACTTGGGTTAAAATGGGTTATTTTATGAAATCATCGATTATCAATCATCTTTTATAATTGATTAGTTTGATTAACTATTGCACATAAATACACATAACATGCTTTTTTGATCACTAGCAAAAAAAAGCATGCACGCACACGCACACACACACATACATATACATATACATACATATACACACACACACACACACACACACACACACACACACACATATACATATACATACATATATACACACACACACACACACACACACACACACTCTGTTCCCGGTGCAGCTATCACTTAACGCCGAAAAACAAATCATGCAGGTGCACGTGTGTTTTCGTGGGATAGAGCATTGATATGCATTTCACTAAGACATGACAAGATAATAAGCCCGGTTTGGCGTGACACTGCACAAACATTAAGTGTCAGTTTGACTCTGGAGAGTGTAAAAATTGACCCGTAAAGGCTCCGCTCTCTCAGTTAAATGGATGCTTGGCATTTTCGACAGGGTTAGACCGCAGCAATTACCTCAACCACCGCGGTAGTAGGAGGCATGCCACTGTGTTTTGTGATTTTTTTTTCTCCCCCCCTTTTTTTTTCATTCTTCGCTTTTTCACGTTGACATGTTTTTATTGTTGCATAAAAGCAGTGGTTCTCAAACTTTTGCCAAAAGACCCCCTAATGCACATGTATTTGGCCGCGAACCCCCCCTCCATCTGAAAAGGTTTTGTGCCAGAGACCCCACAGAAAAGAAGATTTATGTTAAATATATTTTCAAAAAAAATCTCAGAAATAGCAGATGTACAAGCTAACTACTTTTGCAGGGGACCCCCTGGATCAACCCCCCACCCCCCACCCCCCACCCCCCAAAGGACCCCTGGGGGTCCCGGCCCGGACCCTCACTTTGATAACCAGTGGCATAAAGCAAAATCCAAGCCCTGCTCTCTCGACCCGCTGTTTTATCCCGTCACATTCCTCAGTAAACCTTCTCATAAAGCTCGTACATCGCCGGCCAACGGCACATGGTGGGACAACAATCTGTCAAATGAAAAAATAAGACGACGGCCTCCCTCGAGGGGTCTTTGGCCATGCTATTTTGCGAGCCTCTCCGTATCTCCCTCTGTATCTGTCTCTCTCTCTCTCTGCCTTCAGTTAAATTCAACCAGCCTTTATTTGGCATGGGAAACATGTGTTTACATTGCCAAAGCAAGTGTGAAATACAATCGGAACTAAGAAAAGAAGTATGTGCATTTAAAGATACAGGGCCACTAGAATAGGGCAATGTGTAAACCAAAGCCGTGCGTCACATTGCAACTTTGCAATCGAACGTCGCCTCTTGTCGCGTGGAAACCTCATACGTCCAAAACTGTTACTTTTCAGGATTCAAATAAAAAAATGGCAAAAGTAGCAGATCTACAAGCTCGAAACGCGTTTCGAGCTTGTAGATCTGCTACTTTTGATGCTTTTGTGTGACGCTGTAGTATGATCAAGTAGGGCACTAATTTACGTAAAAACACAGCTAGAAGAGTATGGAGATGAGGGGTTTCTGCTCGACAGCAACGATATACTAGGTAGGTAGAACACCCTTCTCTCTCTCTTCCTCCCTCTCTCGCGCTCTCTCTCTCTCTCTCTCTCGACAAGGATTCTTGTCGACTTTTCGTGAAGAGTTATGGGCCTCGCTTGGCAAGGTCCTCCAGCTCTTGCCCGGCCTGGCCCTCTCTCTCTCTCTCCGTTTATCCCCCCACAAACTATTTTTAAACGTCTGGAATTTGATCAAAACATTAGCTTTTCTTTTGCTCGAGTCCTTTTAAAGCCCAGAGCGCTTGCTCTTGTTTTCTGTTCCACATGGCTAGAGATGAGAATGGTTCGGAAAGGAGTGGGAGGAGGAGGAGGAGATTTTGGGAAACGGGGTGTAAAAAAGAGAGATGGTGGTGGGGTGGGGGTCTCTGGTGTGTGTGTGTGTGTGTGTGGGAGGGGGGTGCTTTGAATACTTTGGTAATTCCTCACTGTGTTTGCCGAATATATCTGGTCCCTCCCCCGGCACTGGTCCGAAAATAGCCGATCTACAAGCTCACAGATCGGCTGTTTTCCCCCCGCGCCCAAACGAAGAAGCCCTATAAATCAGACTTTTTTTTTTTTTTTTACATCATCACATTCCTGACTGCTACGTCCACGTGGCTTCCTTTATTGGGTGGTAAAGATCCGAAACAGGCGAAAAGTCAAAGAGAATGACAGCGCAGGAATGCTAAAACAGCACACCGAGTCATAAATAGAATGGAACACAATAACACTATAAAATACAAACAGTTGCCAATGATCGTGCTGCAGCTTTGCTTTAAAAAAAAAAAAAAGAAGCAACCTCTCTTGCCTTCTGCATGCTTTCATCTCTTTGTATTTTTCCACGGGTTGCCAGGCAACAAGGCATAGCCCAACTGGCTTGATTACAGTACAAGCCTAGAGTAGAACCATAAGATAACAGAGCTTAAGTGCCGGTGGAGCAGATATGCAAGGAGTCAGGCTGATTGGGTGAAGTGGAGACGCAAAACTTCCACCTGGCAAGTTGTTCAGGGATAGATTGTGCCGTTCAAGGCAAGGGAAGTGGATTCTTTAGCCTAGGTTGCCGGGGTTCTTCTCAACCTTTTTTCATGTCAATCACCTCTAGGGCTGTCACGATTATGTCATTTTACTTGACGATTAACTGTCACCCAAACAATTGCTCCAGGGAGCTCCAAAACAGCAGATGTACAAGCTCACAGCGCGTCACTTTGTTCCGTGCTGTGAACTTGCTATTTTTGAAAAAGTATCAAATGTTTTGGAAACCTTTTGAGACCTGAGGCGATTCTTAAAAATGTTTTCTAGAATTACTAAAACGTTTTTTGAAGGAAAAAAAACAAAACAAAAACAAGATTTTTCAAAAATAGCAGATCTACAAGCTCATAGCGCGGCACTCGGTGCCGCGGTATGAGCTTGTATATCTGCTATTTTTGAATTGCCAAAGAAATCTAGAGTGACACAGATGCGTTCCAGGTCTTAATGGGTTAAAAGCCATATTTGATCTTGGTTTAGCTACGTTAATATTACATTGCTGATTTAACAAACTGACTGATGTCACATTATTTTTTTGAGTGATTGCCAGAAGACAAATATGACATTATCACAATCCAGCATGAGCGCGAATGTGATTGATTGTGTGGGTGATTTGTTTTTATTTTATTTTGGGAGGGAAGGACAGAGTACAGTGTTGGTGGATTGGAACAAGTTCAAATACGTCCAGCGGATTAGAGAATAAATATGTTTCAGTGTGGTTTTACACTCCCCAAGACACTTGGGGTTCTTTAATATTTATAAATGGATGCTTTATGTCTGGGGCTGACAAATGTACGCCAGAGCCTTGTTGTGTTTTTTGTATTGTTTTTTATAGCAATGTTAATGGACTACAAACGTGTGTGTGGTGCAGTCACGTCTCTTGAGGCGCTTGGCTTTTTGTAATGCATGTTCTAATCTTGTGTTCACTCAAGACTGACTCACTGATGATTTGGACATCAGATTCAGGAATGCTGCTGGCATTTAAAAGATTTGTTTTTGGCACAAAGTGTATGAGTGTGTTCGCATGTGTGCGCTTGCTGGTGGTTCTTGGCCATACACGTATATATATATATATATATATATATATATTACAGTGCATGGGAAACCAGTACATGTGTACTTGTACTGTAACATATATCTTTTTTAGCAGGCATTTAGCAGACACTTATCAAGAGTGACTTCAGCTGCAGCACAATCACAGTAAATGGCATGAGCCCTAGTCAACAAACAACAGGTACACGGTCAAGTTAATAGAGTCACTCGGTGCCAAAAAAACAAGTGCTACAACCATGTGACTAGCATAGCAGGCATCTGTGGATAAGGACACAGCATACATCTATCTAAATGACATACGTCGCATACTGTGTGAAGTGGGAAAACAATGTCATTGTTTTTTAATAACATAACTATTGTTGACGCTGGGGATGAACCTCCAAAACTGTTAAATTTGATGTGCCCCTATTTTGGGCGTGTCATTTATACGCAAAATCTTTCAGAATCTTTCAAAATTCAAAGATTTCCAGATTTTTTTTCAAAAGCATCAGAAATAGCTGAAATAGCCGATCTACGCTCACAACACATAGTGAGCATGTAGACGGCTGTTTTAGCTGCTTTTGCACAGCCCTGTCATAACATTAAGTATAAAATAGGGCATGGGCATTCATTTATTCATTCATTCAAGATTTATTTATTCTCGAAATTACACTGAGTAATTAAACTCATTTGCAGTGTCGTCGAGTAATACAATACAGTGCAAATTCAACAACATCACAGTTTTAAAAATACATTACATGATCTGGGAATTGAAAAGGAAAAAGGCATACAGTACATGTGAGATATATATAAAAAAAAAAAAAAAAAAGTTACAAAAAGAAATCAAGACAGCATTTTTCAGAGTTCTAAAAACAATTACACATTGTGGTGACCTGTTTGGCCACCAGAGTTCTAAAACGACTGAGAGGTACTAGAGTGGTTAATTTCAATGTAGTCTGCAGGTCATTATGAGAAAACCTAAAAAAAGAGAGATTAATTATGGATAGATTCTGCCTGACAGTGACACTGTAATATATCATCTCTGTCGGGTGGAAACCTCATATGTCCAAAACTGTTACTTTGAGGATTGAAATTCAAAAAGTAGCAGATCTACAAGCTCGAAAAGCGGCGCAAAGCGGCGCAAAGCGGCGCGTTTTGAGCTTGTAGATCTGCTACTTTTGATGCTTTTGTGTGACGCTGTAGTATGATCAAGTAGGGCGTTAAAAAAATAAACATCCAACAACTTGCTTCTCGGTTATTCCACTGGTTCTCAAACTTTTCAGACCGCGACCCCCCATCATACTCATATTTGAACTGGGGAGACCCCTCACCCTGACAAGCACTTGGAATTGTAGGACTTTGAGGCATTACACTTTGTTTGACTCGGTTCCAAAATAGCAGACCTACAAGCTCACCTCTCCTCTTGTGAGCTTGTAGATTGGCTATTTTCACAATGTTTCCCTCTTTCTTAGGTAATATTTGACAATTTGGCCAATGTTTGTCCATTTTTTATTGTATAGTTTGTTGATTATTTTGACACAATAATGGTCTTTTGATCATGTTAGAGGTATTAACCCATTAAGACCTGAAGCCGATTCTACATGTCTCCTAAATCTCAACAGTTTTCTGAAAAACGTATGTTTCTATATCAGTGGTGCTCAATCTTTTCCATGTCAAGGACCCCCACAATTATATGTATTTGGCCGCGGACCCCCATCAAAATATTTTGTTCCAGCGACCCCCCCAGAAGCAATGAAAGATTTGCACACATTTTCACGATTTTTGAAAAATAGCAGATCTACAAGCTCGTAGCGCGGCACTCGGTGCCGCGCTATGAGCTTGTAGATCTGCTATTTTTGAATAGCCAAAGTGTAAAATAATGCTTTTTAGCTCAAATCAAAAAATGACACAGTTCCAGGTCTTAATGGGTTAAAAAGGCCTTAAAAGTCCTTAAATCGTCACTTTAGAAATGTGAAGATACCCTGTATACACT
The DNA here is from genome assembly GCF_963454915.1 of Gymnoscopelus microlampas. Taxonomy (NCBI): domain Eukaryota; kingdom Metazoa; phylum Chordata; class Actinopteri; order Myctophiformes; family Myctophidae; genus Gymnoscopelus; species Gymnoscopelus microlampas. The sequence goes on from NC_139957.1 coordinate 7,188,253, forward strand.
TATGATGTACAGTATGTTTACTGTTGAGTGAGAAAACAAACAATGTAGCACATCAATAAAATAATCTGGGGGGACCAAATCATTTGGGGACCCCCCCCCCACCCCACCCCCACTGAACCTCTGGATTATTGGATTAACCTACATGAGCGAGATTAAGTCTGGTTACTGCTTCTAAATGTTGGTTTTTCGACATTATTTTCGGTCGAGTGCCCACCACCACCAGCTCTAGGATGAGGTGAAGTGTGAAGAGGCGGGCTTTCAGACCGTCTGTGGCAACGCATGCATGCACAGATTCTGTCTCGGTTCTGCTCTGCAGCAGGCGCGCGCGCGCGCGCACACACACACACACACACACACACACACACACACACACACACACACAGTGGTGGAAAAAGTACTCAAATTCTTTACTTAAGTAAAAGTACCAATACAGCAATATAAAAAATACTCTGTTACAAGTAAAAGTCCAGAATTAAAAAATTACTTGAGTAAAAGTACAAAAGTATTGGCATCAAAATGTACTTAAAGTACCAAAAGTAAAAGTACTAAATATTTGAAAATAGCAGATCTACAATCTACTTGTAGATCGGCTATTTTCAAATAGCCTATGTATAAAATAGGGCTAAAGTGGTTAATGTATGTTTCATTATATCATAGTTTATATGTGAAAAGTAACTAGTAAAGTTTCAAGTAAATGTAGTGGAGTAAAAGTACAATATTTGCCTCTGAGATGTAGTGGAGTAGAAGTAAAAGTATTGGAAATTGGAAATACTCAAGTGAAGTACAAATACCTAAAAATTGTACTTAAGTACAGTACTTAAGTAAATGTACTTAGTTACTCTCCACCACTGTGCACACACACGCACGCACGCACGCACGCACGCACGCACACACACACACACACACACACACACACACACACACACACACACACACACACACACACACACACACACACACACACACACACACACACACACACACACACACACACACACACACGGACGGCACAATAGTAGTGGAGAATGCTGCCTCAGAGGAAATGACTTGCACACAGGGACTCGCTTCATGACAGTGAAATGATCCTCCAGCCCTCGGGCGGGGTGGATCATTTCCTGTATTGCTGAGCTCATGGGGAGATCCGTGTGTTGCGCGCGTCCGTCACGAGTGTGTGTGTGTGTGTGTCACAGTGTGTGTGTGCGTGCTTTTTCTTCCCTTAAATAGTAGTTTTGTGTGAGGTCAGTCCTTTAATGGGGAAAGCGAAGAAGTACAGATGATGAAACCGCTTGCTGCAGACTGACCGGGGAAGGAGAGACAGAGAGAGAGAGAGAGCTGGGAGAACAGTGGTTCTTAAACTTTTTAATGTCAAGGACCCCCAAATTGATATGTATTTCGCTGCGCGGACCCCCATCTGAAAATGTTTTGTGCCAGGGGCCCCCAGAAGAGAAGATTTATGTAAAACATTTATGATATTTTTTCGAACATGTAAAAAAAATAGCAGATCTATAAGCTCAACATGGCTGGGGACCCCCTGAAAAAAACAAAAACAAGGACCCCTGGGGGTCCCCGGACTTTCCTCCCACGTTGAAAACCACTTGAGATAGAAAATAATCATGAGAAACGAGAGTGAGAGAAAGAGAGAGGGAAAGATAGTGAGAGAGGGCAGGAGGGGGATTAAAAAAAAAGCAGGAAGTGACAGACCTCAAGACCATGCCAGCCTGCCTACCAACCAACCAACCAGAATAGCCATAGATAGACAGAAAACAGAAGAAAAGAAAATGGGAGAAAGACGAGAGGATTAGAGGGTGTTAAAGAAACAAATTGACACAATTGGAGGCGGGCCGGGGCGGGTTACTTGTTGTTGTAGTGTTTGGGTTGGCTGCTGTGTTTTAAACACCGAGAGCTGTGGCTTGACCGATGAGGAATGCACATGTTGATATATTACTTCCTCATTTGTGCTGCATGTGCTGCTGCTGCTGCTGCTGCTGCCGCCGCAACCCTCCTTCTGCGACTCGCAGGTCCCGTGTTAGCTTTTTTTTTTGGTGTGCTTCTTTTGTCGGTGGTCATTTTTATTTGGCCTGGGTCAAACTGTTTCCGATATATAAAAAAAATATATATATATTGTTTTGGGATTTTTTTGTTCAGTCCTGAGATCATAATAGGCTCTATGCACAGCAGCCATATTGGGAATGAATTGGGCCCCTTCCTTACTTCCTTCACAGGTGTTACCCATGATACTAATTAAGGCTCTGTTCCATTTAGTTTGGCATAGTGGTTGTCTTATTTTCAAGGACCCCCATAACTCTGAGAGTGTACAAATGGAACCAAATGGACAAACTAGCAATATGTTTTAGGAACATTTCCCATAAAACCCTAATGTCTCAGATATTTCATAAAAGCAAAAAGGTTAAAGCCTCAGCCTGATTTTGTCACGTGGTTGGCGGTATGTAGAACCGCAGGAACAATATTACTAAAACATCATAATTTGACATTTTGTACTATGTCTGTGTGTGTGGTGTGGGGTGGGGGGGAGGGGGGAGGGGGGCTCCTTTCACACTGTTTCACAAATCACATAATAGGACTTGGCCATGCACATGGTCGTGAGATGTAAATTGGCTTTAATCCATGTAAACTCTAGAGCATTGGTTCTCAAAGTGGGGTCCGGGGACCCCCAGGGGTTGGAAATGTTGGAAATGGAACCAAATGGACCCTAACGGGTCCATTTGGTTCCATTTGTACGCTCTCAGAGTTAAATTAACATTGATTTTACAATATGAATTGGGGTCCCAGAGATAGAAATGCCATTAACTGGGGTCCGAAGCCTAATGCATGTTAAACTGGGGCGTCCTTGAAATTAAAATGGTTGAGAATCACTGCTAGAGCCGTAAAAATCTTCTCTTATGGGGGTCCCTGGCATATCTTTTTCAAATGGGGGTCCGCAGGCTAATAAGTGTCAATTTGGGGGTCCTTGACATGAAAAGGTTTGAGAACCACTGCTGTAGAGGACAATATGACAGCCCAGTTGAGCATTGCTTGTCCCCTTGTGGAATGACTACATTTTTGCCAAATTTCTCGAATAAAGTGAATGCACCGATCTGTTTTATCTTTATTATGCTTTAGCGAGCCGACCCTGTAAAAGACCTGAGTTTGGGGTTCGTAACGAAACCCGGTGCTGTTAAAAACTCCACTGTACAGGGTCCCCACGGTCATGAAATTCCTGGAAATATTTTGAAATTAAAAAAAAAAAAATCCAGTACTGGAAAAGGTTTGGAATTGATCAAACTTCATCAAAGGTCCTGGAATTTATCAAGGGTCCTGGAAAAATATTTGGCTATGCATTGTTTTTGGCTATTGATTATTTTTAATACAAAACCTTTTCATAAACATGTATAACATTACACGAAATATGTAACATAAGTAGTTTTTCGCCGAACAGGCTGTGTAACACCCCATCCGCACTGCCAGCGATGCGACGTGACGCGACGCGAGCGGGCGATTAAATCTCATTAAAATACATGTTTTTGAATGAGACCGTCCTGACCTACCGCAAGCGACAACGAACCGTGCAACGACGTCGTCCACCCCTCCTATTTTCGCTCGCAGGCTCTATTTGAGCGAGGTTTCGCGGCTGTGCCCCACCCCCAAACACTTTTTATTGTTTTTTATTTATTTATTTTGCTACACTGCCTATCTTTGGGCATTGTACATAGGAGTAAGAGACACATTATTGCGCTGAATGATTGTTATATAGGCCTGGAAATTTGGCTAAATATTCTGGAAAAGTTTTGGAAAAATTTTGGAAATTCATTGCTAAAAATGTGTGGGGACCCTGACTGTATCCTACCTCTAGCTTTTGTAATTTGTACTTTTAAATACTTGTATTGAAAAGTACAGTTCAGTATTTTACTTGAGTATATCGTTGCCTGTCGGTCAGAAACCTCTTAAGCTCCATACGTTGTGTTTTTTTACCCGTAAATCTACGCCCTACTTGATCATACTAGAGTGTTTGAGCTTGTAGATCTGCTACTTTTGAATTTGAATCCCGAAAAGTAACAGTTTTTGGACATGTGAGGTTTCCACCCCAACAGAGACGATGTTTCTTTCTCACTGTGTGACTCATTCAACATTAATTTCCTGCAATGTGAACTTTGCTCAAGTTGATATTGAAATTGGGGAGAAGTTATGTAGTTTACAATGAGGCTCACAATGACAATACAACACTGTAAACACTCCGGTTCTGTGATTTACGATCCACAAGTATTTACAACAAATTCACACAAAGACTGATGTTTGTTATACTGCATTACGTAACATTATATAATATCAGATTCACTATGGCCTTTAACGCTGCGGTTGCCAAAGGGTTTTCCATTTGGACTCTCCTCTCCACTGTCAAATACATGGATTTTAACCCATTAAGACCTGAGGCGATTCTTAAAAAGAATCTAAATCCTAACAGTTTTTGGAAGAAAAAAAAGATTAAAACAAATAGCAGATCTACAAGCTCATAGCGCGGCACTCGGTGCCGCGCTATGAGCTTGTAGATCTGCTATTTTTCAATAGCCAAAGAAATCTAAAGTGGCACAGATGCGTTCCAGGTCTTAACTCATTGAGTGCCATTAACGTGTTTCACATGTTTTATCGCTATGGTGCAACCTGCCATTAACGTGTTTCACGTGTTTTTGAAAAAAATTGAAAAAAACTAAAACATTTTTTTTAAGAACCCAAGATATCATTATCTGAAGATTTGCAGCTCCATCCACTCCTTGTTTAACTTATAGCTGAAAAAGGCTGTACCTCGCTTCCTAAACTGGCCAGTACGATTTTAGTTTTTCTGATACTTCCCTTTTTAATGAATATGATTGTATTGTATTGTACTCAGTGAGTTAAGGGTTAATCCATGTATTTGACAGTCATTCTCAGTCGTTTCAGATTTCAGTCATTTGGGAGCATGTCGCGCACGGGAAATAGCGGATCCTCAAGCTCACTGTGCTTGTAGATCTGCTATTAGTTATTTTAAGATTTGAAGTGGTCAATTTAATCTAACAATAGACTAATATGTGCAGAAGCGTCTTCCATAAACCCTAATGTTCTCGGATATTTCATCAGAGCAAAGGTTAAAGGGATAGTTCACCCCCAAAATGACATTCTTTCTATCGATCAGTCACTGACTGCATGGAGGCATTCCTAAGCCAATAATTTGATGACCGCCAGCGGTTCCGGTAGGAGACACAAAGAGTCTCCTTTGTGTCTCCTACCAGAACCGCTGCCTACCGGTCCACTGGTCAGTATATTATTGGCTTAGGAATGCGACAAAAACAAAATAATACCCATGAATTCAAGTCTCCATGGGGTGACTAATCCATAGAAAAAACATATTTTTTTGGGTGAACTATCCCTTTTAAAGCATAAAAAAAGATCAGTTTCAGTCATGGGTTTTTATTCCATGCAATGCGCCGCGTTTGTGAGCTTGTAGATCAGCTATTTTTGCTACAAAGTAGGGCATTCATTTACAAAAGTACGACAAAAAAACATAAAAGTTTAAATATGGACATACAAGGTTTTCACCCGACAGCAACGATAAGCAGCTGTGCAATAAATTATGTGTGGCTTTAGTTTGACTGATACTTCCCTTTTTAATGAATATGATTGTATTGTATTGTATAACCGCAGTTGGAAACACAGGGCAGAAAAAAAGAACAGATACTACTATTAGAAATGGTGCTAGTGCACTAAAAACCAACCGGAGATTTAGGGTCCTTACTTGAACTGCCTGGGATGTGTGTGTGTGCTGTATGAGCTATTAACAGGTATTAAAAATAAATATTGTCGCTGTCGGTCAGAAACCTCTTATCTCCATGTTTAAATTCGTTGTATTTTTTCATAAATGAATGCCCTACTTGATAATACTACAGCGTCACACAAAAGTATTGCGCCTCATTTTGAGCTTGTCGATCTGCTATTGTTGCTATTATTTTATTTGAATCCTCAAAAGTAACAGTTTTGGACAGGTTGGAAGGTTTCCTTACACCCAACAGAGACGAAATATCAATCTTTGGAGGAGCATGGTTATGTGAGAGTAGACACGGAACCAGTCGGGACATTATTACACCTTGCGATGCGAGAGTGCGGACATGCCGATCCCAGCACCAACTGGGGACTTCTGAATCGCTGCCCTCCTTTCTAGAATCATCAGGGTCTTGAGCTCTGCAGTGTCGTTAGCTCCGCTGTCGCACCGCCTGCAGTCTGTCTACGTAGGTGGTGTGCGTCTTTCCCTTCCTACTTAGCAGTGCCTGGGCCCTTGGGTTGGCTCCCACAAGTGTCGGTTTGCTTGCCACCATTTCCGGGTGCCTGACGCAGTGCCCAAGCCAGCCGCATCCTTCTCTCTCTGACCTTGTCAGTGACCCGTCCGTGGGAGGCCTCCGTGAAGGTCCATGTTTCTGATGTGGTCCGCCCATGTGACATCGAGAGCCATTCGTAGCATTCTTGTTGTAGACGCCATCCAGGGCCTTTCCCTGCTGTGCTGTGAGCGCCCATGTCTCGGGGCCCCGTACAGCAGTACTGACTGCACTCTCGCTACAAACAGCCGCCTCTTGAGGCCGTCTCCCGTGTCAGATATTGTGTACATTTTTAATGCTATGTTGATGAATTGAACACATAGGACCACAATGGAAACGAGTCCCCTGGACTTTTCTGTGTTATCCGTTTAACCTTAATGTCTGACTGTACCTCGTGCTGTTTACATTTCTGACTAATAAAGTATTCAATCAATCAAAAAGACGTTTCCACACTCTCCTCATCCCAAAAAACACAACTTACACTTGCTTTTGAAACAAAACAAAAGCCAGTGTTTTTTTCCCAGGAGTCATTGAAAAAAGTTAGATTTTTCATCAGCATAACATTTTTTTTTTATTTGTCAGAAAACCTTCTCTGTGAAGATGAGTGATTATTGTTTTGTCTTTCCTTTCAGGACTCCATAAACGCCTTGGTGTTGGATCTGGACTATCCTGCACTACGCAAAAACAAAAACATAGAAACCTTTCTAATCAGATGTAAGTACTGTGTGTGTGTGTGTGTGTGTTTACTGTATGTCCGACAGGTCTAACTTTAGACCTGCAGATGTTTTTGTTTCCATTTCGTAAATCT